>NC_134690.1:612500-730000 GCF_050947455.1 Rhinoderma darwinii | reverse complement strand
TTGAAGTAGAGACAATGGGTAGTATGAGAAATTGAGATTTAAAAAGCTGGATAAGAGCACTTAGCAGAGGATGGTTTCGATCCATCGACCTCTGGGTTATGGGCCCAGCACGCTTCCGCTGCGCCACTCTGCTGTTGCTTGCCTTCTAAGCTTGCCTTCTAAGCTTGCCACTGCCTGTTTCCTAAGCTTGCAAATATGTTTCATGAGCAAGCAACGAGAGGAAAAATGTCCCGTGTTTTGAGAAGATCTGCAATCAAAACTATTGGAGAATGCGGGCATCGATCCCGCTACTTCTCGCATGCAAAGCGAGCGCTCTACCATTTGAGCTAATTCCCCATTTGTGCCGCCGGGTTGTGGTGCTTGAGACACCACAGGTGTGATTTACACATGTTGGTAAACCGGTTGTATTAAAGCTTTTTTTTTTTTTTTTTAAGTATGGATGTCTCTCTGCCGTAAGGAAAGGAAGAGTGTGGAGCTTGCGGGGTGCCAGGTGTTGTAAAAGTATAGGTTACCCATAGGTTTTACCATTTTCTAACATGCTAGGAGTCAAGAATTGTGAGGAGGAAAAAAAAATCCCCAAATCAGGCTAAGAAAGTGGCAATGTAGAAGAAATGGTGCAGATCCTTTGGCTTTTTTGGTTGTTGGCCCAGAGGTCTACACCTGCCCCCCTCTGTTGAAGTAGAGACAATGGGTAGTATGAGAAATTGAGATTTAAAAAGCTGGATAAGAGCACTTAGCAGAGGATGGTTTCGATCCATCGACCTCTGGGTTATGGGCCCAGCATGCTTCCGCTGCGCCACTCTGCTGTGGCTTGCTTTCTAAGCTTGCCTTCTAAGCTTGCCTTCTAAGCTTGCCACTGCCTGTTTCCTAAGCTTGCAAATATGTTTCATGAGCAAGCAACGAGAGGAAAAATGTCCCGTGTTTTGAGAAGATCTGCAATCAAAACTATTGGAGAATGCGGGCATCGATCCCGCTACTTCTCGCATGCAAAGCGAGCGCTCTACCATTTGAGCTAATTCCCCATTTGTACTGCCGGATTGTGGTGCTTGAGACACCACAGGTGTGATTTACACATGTTGGTAAACCGGTTGTATTAAAGCTTTTTTTTTTTTTTTTAAGTATGGATGTCACTCTGCCGTAAGGAAAGGAAGAGTGTGGAGCTTGCAGGGTGCCAGGTGTTGTAAAAGTATAGGTTACCCATAGGTTTTACCATTTTCTAACATGCTAGGAGTCAAGAATTGTGAGGAGGAAAAAAAAATCCCCAAATCAGGCTAAGAAAGTGGCAATGTAGAAGAAATGGTGCAGATCCTTTGGCTTTTTTGGTTGTTGGCCCAGAGGTCTACACCTGCCCCCCTCTGTTGAAGTAGAGACAATGGGTAGTATGAGAAATTGAGATTTAAAAAGCTGGATAAGAGCACTTGGCAGAGGATGGTTTCGATCCATCGACCTCTGGGTTATGGGCCCAGCACGCTTCCGCTGCGCCACTCTGCTGTTGCTTGCATTCTAAGCTTGCATTCTAAGCTTGCCTTCTAAGCTTGCCACTGCCTGTTTCCTAAGCTTGCAAATATGTTTCATGAGCAAGCAACGAGAGGAAAAATGTCCCGTGTTTTGAGAAGATCTGCAATCAAAACTATTGGAGAATGCGGGCATCGATCCCGCTACTTCTCGCATGCAAAGCGAGCGCTCTACCATTTGAGCTAATTCCCCATTTGTGCCGCCGGGTTGTGGTGCTTGAGACACCACAGGTGTGATTTACACATGTTGGTAAACCGGTTGTATTAAAGCTTTTTTTTTTTTTTTTTTTAAGTATGGATGTCTCTCTGCCGTAAGGAAAGGAAGAGTGTGGAGCTTGCGGGGTGCCAGGTGTTGTAAAAGTATAGGTTACCCATAGGTTTTACCATTTTCTAACATGCTAGGAGTCAAGAATTGTGAGGAGGAAAAAAAAATCCCCAAATCAGGCTAAGAAAGTGGCAATGTAGAAGAAATGGTGCAGATCCTTTGGCTTTTTTGGTTGTTGGCCCAGAGGTCTACACCTGCCCCCCTCTGTTGAAGTAGAGACAATGGGTAGTATGAGAAATTGAGATTTAAAAAGCTGGATAAGAGCACTTAGCAGAGGATGGTTTCGATCCATCGACCTCTGGGTTATGGGCCCAGCACGCTTCCGCTGCGCCACTCTGCTGTTGCTTGCCTTCTAAGCTTGCCTTCTAAGCTTGCCACTGCCTGTTTCCTAAGCTTGCAAATATGTTTCATGAGCAAGCAACGAGAGGAAAAATGTCCCGTGTTTTGAGAAGATCTGCAATCAAAACTATTGGAGAATGCGGGCATCGATCCCGCTACTTCTCGCATGCAAAGCGAGCGCTCTACCATTTGAGCTAATTCCCCATTTGTGCCGCCGGGTTGTGGTGCTTGAGACACCACAGGTGTGATTTACACATGTTGGTAAACCGGTTGTATTAAAGCTTTTTTTTTTTTTTTTTAAGTATGGATGTCTCTCTGCCGTAAGGAAAGGAAGAGTGTGGAGCTTGTGGGGTGCCAGGTGTTGTAAAAGTATAGGTTACCCATAGGTTTTACCATTTTCTAACATGCTAGGAGTCAAGAATTGTGAGGAGGAAAAAAAAATCCCCAAATCAGGCTAAGAAAGTGGCAATGTAGAAGAAATGGTGCAGATCCTTTGGCTTTTTTGGTTGTTGGCCCAGAGGTCTACACCTGCCCCCCTCTGTTGAAGTAGAGACAATGGGTAGTATGAGAAATTGAGATTTAAAAAGCTGGATAAGAGCACTTAGCAGAGGATGGTTTCGATCCATCGACCTCTGGGTTATGGGCCCAGCACGCTTCCGCTGCGCCACTCTGCTGTTGCTTGCCTTCTAAGCTTGCCTTCTAAGCTTGCCACTGCCTGTTTCCTAAGCTTGCAAATATGTTTCATGAGCAAGCAACGAGAGGAAAAATGTCCCGTGTTTTGAGAAGATCTGCAATCAAAACTATTGGAGAATGCGGGCATCGATCCCGCTACTTCTCGCATGCAAAGCGAGCGCTCTACCATTTGAGCTAATTCCCCATTTGTGCCACTGGGCTGTGGTGCTTGAGACGCCACAGGTGTGATTTACACATTTTGGTAAACCGGTTGTATTAAAGCTTTTTTTTTTTTTTTTTAAGTATGGATGTCTCTCTGCCGTAAGGAAAGGAAGAGTGTGGAGCTTGCGGGGTGCCAGGTGTTGTAAAAGTATAGGTTACCCATAGGTTTTACCATTTTCTAACATGCTAGGAGTCAAGAATTGTGAGGAGGAAAAAAAAATCCCCAAATCAGGCTAAGAAAGTGGCAATGTAGAAGAAATGGTGCAGATCCTTTGGCTTTTTTGGTTGTTGGCCCAGAGGTCTACACCTGCCCCCCTCTGTTGAAGTAGAGACAATGGGTAGTATGAGAAATTGAGATTTAAAAAGCTGGATAAGAGCACTTAGCAGAGGATGGTTTCGATCCATCGATCTCTGGGTTATGGGCCCAGCACGCTTCCGCTGCGCCACTCTGCTGTTGCTTGCCTTCTAAGCTTGCCTTCTAAGCTTGCCACTGCCTGTTTCCTAAGCTTGCAAATATGTTTCATGAGCAAGCAACGAGAGGAAAAATGTCCCGTGTTTTGAGAAGATCTGCAATCAAAACTATTGGAGAATGCGGGCATCGATCCCGCTACTTCTCGCATGCAAAGCGAGCGCTCTACCATTTGAGCTAATTCCCCATTTGTACTGCCGGATTGTGGTGCTTGAGACACCACAGGTGTGATTTACACATGTTGGTAAACCGGTTGTATTAAAGCTTTTTTTTTTTTTTTTTATGTATGGATGTCTCTCTGCCGTAAGGAAAGGAAGAGTGTGGAGCTTGCGGGGTGCCAGGTGTTGTAAAAGTATAGGTTACCCATAGGTTTTACCATTTTCTAACATGCTAGGAGTCAAGAATTGTGAGGAGGAAAAAAAAATCCCCAAATCAGGCTAAGAAAGTGGCAATGTAGAAGAAATGGTGCAGATCCTTTGGCTTTTTTGGTTGTTGGCCCAGAGGTCTACACCTGCCCCCCTCTGTTGAAGTAGAGACAATGGGTAGTATGAGAAATTGAGATTTAAAAAGCTGGATAAGAGCACTTAGCAGAGGATGGTTTCGATCCATCGACCTCTGGGTTATGGGCCCAGCACGCTTCCGCTGCGCCACTCTGCTGTTGCTTGCCTTCTAAGCTTGCCTTCTAAGCTTGCCACTGCCTGTTTCCTAAGCTTGCAAATATGTTTCATGAGCAAGCAACGAGAGGAAAAATGTCCCGTGTTTTGAGAAGATCTGCAATCAAAACTATTGGAGAATGCGGGCATCGATCCCGCTACTGCTCGCATGCAAAGCGAGCGCTCTACCATTTGAGCTAATTCCCCATTTGTACTGCCAGATTGTGGTGCTTGAGACACCACAGGTGTGATTTACACATGTTGGTAAACCGGTTGTATTAAAGCTTTTTTTTTTTTTTTTTATGTATGGATGTCTCTCTGCCGTAAGGAAAGGAAGAGTGTGGAGATTGCGGGGTGCCAGGTGTTGTAAAAGTATAGGTTACCCATAGGTTTTACCATTTTCTAACATGCTAGGAGTCAAGAATTGTGAGGAGGAAAAAAAAATCCCCAAATCAGGCTAAGAAAGTGGCAATGTAGAAGAAATGGTGCAGATCCTTTGGCTTTTTTGGTTGTTGGCCCAGAGGTCTACACCTGCCCCCCTCTGTTGAAGTAGAGACAATGGGTAGTATGAGAAATTGAGATTTAAAAAGCTGGATAAGAGCACTTAGCAGAGGATGGTTTCGATCCATCGACCTCTGGGTTATGGGCCCAGCACGCTTCCGCTGCGCCACTCTGCTGTTGCTTGCCTTCTAAGCTTGCCTTCTAAGCTTGCCACTGCCTGTTTCCTAAGCTTGCAAATATGTTTCATGAGCAAGCAACGAGAGGAAAAATGTCCCGTGTTTTGAGAAGATCCGCAATCAAAACTATTGGAGAATGCGGGCATCGATCCCGCTACTTCTCGCATGCAAAGCGAGCGCTCTACCATTTGAGCTAATTCCCCATTTGTGCCGTCGGGTTGTGGTGCTTGAGACACCACAGGTGTGATTTACACATGTTGGTAAACCGGTTGTATTAAAGCTTTTTTTTTTTTTTTTTATGTATGGATGTCTCTCTGCCGTAAGGAAAGGAAGAGTGTGGAGCTTGCGGGGTGCCAGGTGTTGTAAAAGTATAGGTTACCCATAGGTTTTACCATTTTCTAACATGCTAGGAGTCAAGAATTGTGAGGAGGAAAAAAAAATCCCCAAATCAGGCTAAGAAAGTGGCAATGTAGAAGAAATGGTGCAGATCCTTTGGCTTTTTTGGTTGTTGGCCCAGAGGTCTACACCTGCCCCCCTCTGTTGAAGTAGAGACAATGGGTAGTATGAGAAATTGAGATTTAAAAAGCTGGATAAGAGCACTTAGCAGAGGATGGTTTCGATCCATCGACCTCTGGGTTATGGGCCCAGCACGCTTCCGCTGCGCCACTCTGCTGTTGCTTGCCTTCTAAGCTTGCCTTCTAAGCTTGCCACTGCCTGTTTCCTAAGCTTGCAAATATGTTTCATGAGCAAGCAACGAGAGGAAAAATGTCCCGTGTTTTGAGAAGATCTGCAATCAAAACTATTGGAGAATGCGGGCATCGATCCCGCTACTGCTCGCATGCAAAGCGAGCGCTCTACCATTTGAGCTAATTCCCCATTTGTACTGCCAGATTGTGGTGCTTGAGACACCACAGGTGTGATTTACACATGTTGGTAAACCGGTTGTATTAAAGCTTTTTTTTTTTTTTTTTATGTATGGATGTCTCTCTGCCGTAAGGAAAGGAAGAGTGTGGAGATTGCGGGGTGCCAGGTGTTGTAAAAGTATAGGTTACCCATAGGTTTTACCATTTTCTAACATGCTAGGAGTCAAGAATTGTGAGGAGGAAAAAAAAATCCCCAAATCAGGCTAAGAAAGTGGCAATGTAGAAGAAATGGTGCAGATCCTTTGGCTTTTTTGGTTGTTGGCCCAGAGGTCTACACCTGCCCCCCTCTGTTGAAGTAGAGACAATGGGTAGTATGAGAAATTGAGATTTAAAAAGCTGGATAAGAGCACTTAGCAGAGGATGGTTTCGATCCATCGACCTCTGGGTTATGGGCCCAGCACGCTTCCGCTGCGCCACTCTGCTGTTGCTTGCCTTCTAAGCTTGCCTTCTAAGCTTGCCACTGCCTGTTTCCTAAGCTTGCAAATATGTTTCATGAGCAAGCAACGAGAGGAAAAATGTCCCGTGTTTTGAGAAGATCCGCAATCAAAACTATTGGAGAATGCGGGCATCGATCCCGCTACTTCTCGCATGCAAAGCGAGCGCTCTACCATTTGAGCTAATTCCCCATTTGTGCCGTCGGGTTGTGGTGCTTGAGACACCACAGGTGTGATTTACACATGTTGGTAAACCGGTTGTATTAAAGCTTTTTTTTTTTTTTCTTTAAGTATGGATGTCTCTCTGCCGTAAGGAAAGGAAGAGTGTGGAGCTTGCGGGGTGCCAGGTGTTGTAAAAGTATAGGTTACCCATAGGTTTTACCATTTTCTAACATGCTAGGAGTCAAGAATTGTGAGGAGGAAAAAAAAATCCCCAAATCAGGCTAAGAAAGTGGCAATGTAGAAGAAATAGTGCAGATCCTTTGGCTTTTTTGGTTGTTGGCCCAGAGGTCTACACCTGCCCCCCTCTGTTGAAGTAGAGACAATGGGTAGTATGAGAAATTGAGATTTAAAAAGCTGGATAAGAGCACTTAGCAGAGGATGGTTTCGATCCATCGACCTCTGGGTTATGGGCCCAGCACGCTTCCGCTGCGCCACTCTGCTGTTGCTTGCCTTCTAAGCTTGCCTTCTAAGCTTGCCACTGCCTGTTTCCTAAGCTTGCAAATATGTTTCATGAGCAAGCAACGAGAGGAAAAATGTCCCGTGTTTTGAGAAGATCTGCAATCAAAACTATTGGAGAATGCGGGCATCGATCCCGCTACTTCTCGCATGCAAAGCGAGCGCTCTACCATTTGAGCTAATTCCCCATTTGTACTGCCGGATTGTGGTGCTTGAGACACCACAGGTGTGATTTACACATGTTGGTAAACCGGTTGTATTAAAGCTTTTTTTTTTTTTTTTTAAGTATGGATGTCACTCTGCCGTAAGGAAAGGAAGAGTGTGGAGCTTGCGGGGTGCCAGGTGTTGTAAAAGTATAGGTTACCCATAGGTTTTACCATTTTCTAACATGCTAGGAGTCAAGAATTGTGAGGAGGAAAAAAAAATCCCCAAATCAGGCTAAGAAAGTGGCAATGTAGAAGAAATGGTGCAGATCCTTTGGCTTTTTTGGTTGTTGGCCCAGAGGTCTACACCTGCCCCCCTCTGTTGAAGTAGAGACAATGGGTAGTATGAGAAATTGAGATTTAAAAAGCTGGATAAGAGCACTTAGCAGAGGATGGTTTCGATCCATCGACCTCTGGGTTATGGGCCCAGCACGCTTCCGCTGCGCCACTCTGCTGTTGCTTGCCTTCTAAGCTTGCCTTCTAAGCTTGCCACTGCCTGTTTCCTAAGCTTGCAAATATGTTTCATGAGCAAGCAACGAGAGGAAAAATGTCCCGTGTTTTGAGAAGATCTGCAATCAAAACTATTGGAGAATGCGGGCATCGATCCCGCTACTTCTCGCATGCAAAGCGAGCGCTCTACCATTTGAGCTAATTCCCCATTTGTGCCGCCGGGTTGTGGTGCTTGAGACACCACAGGTGTGATTTACACATGTTGGTAAACCGGTTGTATTAAAGCTTTTTTTTTTTTTTTTTAAGTATGGATGTCTCTCTGCCGTAAGGAAAGGAAGAGTGTGGAGCTTGCGGGGTGCCAGGTGTTGTAAAAGTATAGGTTACCCATAGGTTTTACCATTTTCTAACATGCTAGGAGTCAAGAATTGTGAGGAGGAAAAAAAAATCCCCAAATCAGGCTAAGAAAGTGGCAATGTAGAAGAAATGGTGCAGATCCTTTGGCTTTTTTGGTTGTTGGCCCAGAAGTCTACACCTGCCTCCCTCTGTTGAAGTAGAGACAATGGGTAGTATGAGAAATTGAGATTTAAAAAGCTGGATAAGAGCACTTAGCAGAGGATGGTTTCGATCCATCGACCTCTGGGTTATGGGCCCAGCACGCTTCCGCTGCGCCACTCTGCTGTTGCTTGGCTTCTAAGCTTGCCTTCTAAGCTTGCCACTGCCTGTTTCCTAAGCTTGCAAATATGTTTCATGAGCAAGCAACGAGAGGAAAAATGTCCCGTGTTTTGAGAAGAACTGCAATCAAAACTATTGGAGAATGCGGGCATCGATCCCGCTACTTTTCGCATGCAAAGCGAGCGCTCTACCATTTGAGCTAATTCCCCATTTGTGCCGCCGGGTTGTGGTGCTTGAGACACCACAGGTGTGATTTACCCATGTTGGTAAACCGGTTGTATTAAAGCTATTTTTTTTTTTTTAAGTATGGATGTCTCTCTGCCGTAAGGAAAGGAAGAGTGTGGAGCTTGCGGGGTGCCAGGTGTTGTAAAAGTATAGGTTACCCATAGGTTTTACCATTTTCTAACTTGCTAGGAGTCAAGAATTGTGAGGAGGAAAAAAAAAATCCCCAAATCAGGCTAAGAAAGTGGCAATGTAGAAGAAATGGTGCAGATCCTTTGGCTTTTTTGGTTGTTGGCCCAGAGGTCTACACCTGCCCCCCTCTGTTGAAGTAGAGACAATGGGTAGTATGAGAAATTGAGATTGAAAAAGCTGGATAAGAGCACTTAGCAGAGGATGGTTTCGATCCATCGACCTCTGGGTTATGGGCCCAGCACGCTTCCGCTGCGCCACTCTGCTGTTGCTTGCCTTCTAAGCTTGCCTTCTAAGCTTGCCACTGCCTGTTTCCTAAGCTTGCAAATATGTTTCATGAGCAAGCAACGAGAGGAAAATTGTCCCGTGTTTTGAGAAGATCTGCAATCAAAACTATTGGAGAATGCGGGCATCGATCCCGCTACTTCTCACATGCAAAGCGAGCGCTCTACCATTTGAGCTAATTCCCCATTTGTGCCGCTGGGTTGTGGTGCTTGAGACACCACAGGTGTGATTTACACATGTTGGTAAACCGGTTGTATTAAAGCTTTTTTTTTTTTTTTAAGTATGGATGTCTCTCTGCCGTAAGGAAAGGAAGAGTGTGGAGCTTGCGGGGTGCCAGGTGTTGTAAAAGTATAGGTTACCCATAGGTTTTACCATTTTCTAACATGCTAGGAGTCAAGAATTGTGAGGAGGAAAAAAAAAATCCCCAAATCAGGCTAAGAAAGTGGCAATGTAGAAGAAATGGTGCAGATCCTTTGGCTTTTTTGGTTGTTGGCCCAGAGGTCTACACCTGCCCCCCTCTGTTGAAGTAGAGACAATGGGTAGTATGAGAAATTGAGATTGAAAAAGCTGGATAAGAGCACTTAGCAGAGGATGGTTTCGACCCATCGACCTCTGGGTTACGGGCCCAGCACGCTTCCGCTGCGCCACTCTGCTGTTGCTTGCCTTCTAAGCTTGCCTTCTAAGCTTGCCACTGCCTGTTTCCTAAGCTTGCAAATATGTTTCATGAGCAAGCAACGAGAGGAAAATTGTCCCGTGTTTTGAGAAGAACTGCAATCAAAACTATTGGAGAATGCGGGCATCGATCCCTCTACTTCTCGCATGCAAAGCGAGCGCTCTACCATTTGAGCTAATTCCCCATTTGTGCCGCCGGGTTGTGGTGCTTGAGACACCACAGGTGTGATTTACACATGTTGGTAAACCGGTTGTATTAAAGCTTTTTTTTTTTATTTTTTTTTTAAGTATGGATGTCTCTCTGCCGTAAGGAAAGGAAGAGTGTGGAGCTTGCGGGGTGCCAGGTGTTGTAAAAGTATAGGTTACCCATAGGTTTTACCATTTTCTAACATGCTAGGAGTCAAGAATTGTGAGGAGGAAAAAAAAAATCCCCAAATCAGGCTAAGAAAGTGGCAATGTAGAAGAAATGGTGCAGATCCTTTGGCTTTTTTGGTTGTTGGCCCAGAGGTCTACACCTGCCCCCCTCTGTTGAAGTAGAGACAATGGGTAGTATGAGAAATTGAGATTGAAAAAGCTGGATAAGAGCACTTAGCAGAGGATGGTTTCGATCCATCGACCTCTGGGTTATGGGCCCGGAACGCTTCCGCTGCGCCACTCTGCTGTTGCTTGCCTTCTAAGCTTGCCTTCTAAGCTTGCCACTGCCTGTTTCCTAAGCTTGCAAATATGTTTCATGAGCAAGCAACGAGAGGAAAATTGTCCCGTGTTTTGAGAAGAACTGCAATCAAAACTATTGGAGAATGCGGGCATCGATCCCGCTACTTCTCGCATGCAAAGCGAGCGCTCTACCATTTGAGCTAATTCCCCATTTGTGCCGCCGGGTTGTGGTGCTTGAGACACCACAGGTGTGATTTACACATGTTGGTAAACCGGTTGTATTAAAGCTTTTATTTTTTATTTTTTTTTTAAGTATGGATGTCTCTCTGCCTTAAGGAAAGGAAGAGTGTGGAGCTTGCGGGGTGCCAGGTGTTGTAAAAGTATAGGTTACCCATAGGTTTTACCATTTTCTAACATGCTAGGAGTCAAGAATTGTGAGGAGGAAAAAAAAAATCCCCAAATCAGGCTAAGAAAGTGGCAATGTAGAAGAAATGGTGCAGATCCTTTGGCTTTTTTGGTTGTTGGCCCAGAGGTCTACACCTGCCCCCCTCTGTTGAAGTAGAGACAATGGGTAGTATGAGAAATTGAGATTGAAAAAGCTGGATAAGAGCACTTAGCAGAGGATGGTTTCGATCCATCGACCTCTGGGTTATGGGCCCAGCACGCTTCCGCTGCGCCACTCTGCTGTTGCTTGCCTTCTAAGCTTGCCTTCTAAGCTTTCCACTGCCTGTTTCCTAAGCTTGCAAATATGTTTCATGAGCAAGCAACGAGAGGAAAATTGTCCCGTGTTTTGAGAAGATCTGCAATCAAAACTATTGGAGAATGCGGGCATCGATCCCGCTACTTCTCGCATGCAAAGCGAGCGCTCTACCATTTGAGCTAATTCCCCATTTGTGCCGCCGGGTTGTGGTGCTTGAGACACCACAGGTGTGATTTACACATGTTGGTAAACCGGTTGTATTAAAGCTTTTTTTTTTTATTTTTTTTTTAAGTATGGATGTCTCTCTGCCGTAAGGAAAGGAAGAGTGTGGAGCTTGCGGGGTGCCAGGTGTTGTAAAAGTATAGGTTACCCATAGGTTTTACCATTTTCTAACATGCTAGGAGTCAAGAATTGTGAGGAGGAAAAAAAAAATCCCCAAATCAGGCTAAGAAAGTGGCAATGTAGAAGAAATGGTGCAGATCCTTTGGCTTTTTTGGTTGTTGGCCCAGAGGTCTACACCTGCCCCCCTCTGTTGAAGTAGAGACAATGGGTAGTATGAGAAATTGAGATTGAAAAAGCTGGATAAGAGCACTTAGCAGAGGATGGTTTCGATCCATCGACCTCTGGGTTATGGGCCCAGCACGCTTCCGCTGCGCCACTCTGCTGTTGCTTGCCTTCTAAGCTTGCCTTCTAAGCTTGCCACTGCCTGTTTCCTAAGCTTGCAAATATGTTTCATGAGCAAGCAACGAGAGGAAAATTGTCCCGTGTTTTGAGAAGAACTGCAATCAAAACTATTGGAGAATGCGGGCATCGATCCCGCTACTTCTCGCATGCGAAGCGAGCGCTCTACCATTTGAGCTAATTCCCCATTTGTGCCGCCGGGTTGTGGTGCTTGAGACGCCACAGGTGTGATTTACCCATGTTGGTAAACCGGTTGTATTAAAGCTTTTTTTTTTTATTTTTTTTTTAAGTATGGATGTCTCTCTGCCGTAAGGAAAGGAAGAGTGTGGAGCTTGCGGGGTGCCAGGTGTTGTAAAAGTATAGGTTACCCATAGGTTTTACCATTTTCTAACATGCTAGGAGTCAAGAATTGTGAGGAGGAAAAAAAAAATCCCCAAATCAGGCTAAGAAAGTGGCAATGTAGAAGAAATGGTGCAGATCCTTTGGCTTTTTTGGTTGTTGGCCCAGAGGTCTACACCTGCCCCCCTCTGTTGAAGTAGAGACAATGGGTAGTATGAGAAATTGAGATTTAAAAAGCTGGATAAGAGCACTTAGCAGAGGATGGTTTCGATCCATCGACCTCTGGGTTATGGGCCCAGCACGCTTCCGCTGCGCCACTCTGCTGTTGCTTGCCTTCTAAGCTTGCCTTCTAAGCTTGCCACTGCCTGTTTCCTAAGCTTGCAAATATGTTTCATGAGCAAGCAACGAGAGGAAAATTGTCCCGTGTTTTGAGAAGAACTGCAATCAAAACTATTGGAGAATGCGGGCATCGATCCCGCTACTTCTCGCATGCAAAGCGAGCGCTCTACCATTTGAGCTAATTCCCCATTTGTGCCGCCGGGTTGTGGTGCTTGAGACACCACAGGTGTGATTTACACATGTTGGTAAACCGGTTGTATTAAAGCTTTTTTTTTTTTTTTTTTTTTAAGTATGGATGTCTCTCTGCCGTAAGGAAAGGAAGAGTGTGGAGCTTGCGGGGTGCCAGGTGTTGTAAAAGTATAGGTTACCCATAGGTTTTACCATTTTCTAACATGCTAGGAGTCAAGAATTGTGAGGAGGAAAAAAAAATCCCCAAATCAGGCTAAGAAAGTGGCAATGTAGAAGAAATGGTGCAGATCCTTTGGCTTTTTTGGTTGTTGGCCCAGAGGTCTACACCTGCCCCCCTCTGTTGAAGTAGAGACAATGGGTAGTATGAGAAATTGAGATTGAAAAAGCTGGATAAGAGCACTTAGCAGAGGATGGTTTCGATCCATCGACCTCTGGGTTATGGGCCCAGCACGCTTCCGCTGCGCCACTCTGCTGTTGCTTGCCTTCTAAGCTTGCCTTCTAAGCTTGCCACTGCCTGTTTCCTAAGCTTGCAAATATGTTTCATGAGCAAGCAACGAGAGGAAAATTGTCCCGTGTTTTGAGAAGAACTGCAATCAAAACTATTGGAGAATGCGGGCATCGATCCCGCTACTTCTCGCATGCAAAGCGAGCGCTCTACCATTTGAGCTAATTCCCCATTTGTGCCGCCGGGTTGTGGTGCTTGAGACACCACAGGTGTGATTTACACATGTTGGTAAACCGGTTGTATTAAAGCTTTTTTTTTTAATTTTTTTTTTTAAGTATGGATGTCTCTCTGCCGTAAGGAAAGGAAGAGTGTGGAGCTTGCGGGGTGCCAGGTGTTGTAAAAGTATAGGTTACCCATAGGTTTTACCATTTTCTAACATGCTAGGAGTCAAGAATTGTGAGGAGGAAAAAAAAAATCCCCAAATCAGGCTAAGAAAGTGGCAATGTAGAAGAAATGGTGCAGATCCTTTGGCTTTTTTGGTTGTTGGCCCAGAGGTCTACACCTGCCCCCCTCTGTTGAAGTAGAGACAATGGGTAGTATGAGAAATTGAGATTGAAAAAGCTGGATAAGAGCACTTAGCAGAGGATGGTTTCGATCCATCGACCTCTGGGTTATGGGCCCAGCACGCTTCCGCTGCGCCACTCTGCTGTTGCTTGCCTTCTAAGCTTGCCTTCTAAGCTTGCCACTGCCTGTTTCCTAAGCTTGCAAATATGTTTCATGAGCAAGCAACGAGAGGAAAATTGTCCCGTGTTTTGAGAAGAACTGCAATCAAAACTATTGGAGAATGCGGGCATCGATCCCGCTACTTCTCGCATGCAAAGCGAGCGCTCTACCATTTGAGCTAATTCCCCATTTGTGCCGCCGGGTTGTGGTGCTTGAGACACCACAGGTGTGATTTACACATGTTGGTAAACCGGTTGTATTAAAGCTTTTTTTTTTTTTAAGTATGGATGTCTCTCTGCCGTAAGGAAAGGAAGAGTGTGGAGCTTGCGGGGTGCCAGGTGTTGTAAAAGTATAGGTTACCCATAGGTTTTACCATTTTCTAACATGCTAGGAGTCAAGAATTGTGAGGAGGAAAAAAAAAATCCCCAAATCAGGCTAAGAAAGTGGCAATGTAGAAGAAATGGTGCAGATCCTTTGGCTTTTTTGGTTGTTGGCCCAGAGGTCTACACCTGCCCCCCTCTGTTGAAGTAGAGACAATGGGTAGTATGAGAAATTGAGATTGAAAAAGCTGGATAAGAGCACTTAGCAGAGGATGGTTTCGATCCATTGACCTCTGGGTTATGCGCCCAGCACGCTTCCGCTGCGCCACTCTGCTGTTGCTTGCCTTCTAAGCTTGCCTTCTAAGCTTGCCACTGCCTGTTTCCTAAGCTTGCAAATATGTTTCATGAGCAAGCAACGAGAGGAAAATTGTCCCGTGTTTTGAGAAGAACTGCAATCAAAACTATTGGAGAATGCGGGCATCGATCCCTCTACTTCTCGCATGCAAAGCGAGCGCTCTACCATTTGAGCTAATTCCCCATTTGTGCCGCCGGGTTGTGGTGCTTGAGACACCACAGGTGTGATTTACACATGTTGGTAAACCGGTTGTATTAAAGCTTTTTTTTTTTATTTTTTTTTTAAGTATGGATGTCTCTCTGCCGTAAGGAAAGGAAGAGTGTGGAGCTTGCGGGGTGCCAGGTGTTGTAAAAGTATAGGTTACCCATAGGTTTTACCATTTTCTAACATGCTAGGAGTCAAGAATTGTGAGGAGGAAAAAAAAAAATCCCCAAATCAGGCTAAGAAAGTGGCAATGTAGAAGAAATGGTGCAGATCCTTTGGCTTTTTTGGTTGTTGGCCCAGAGGTCTACACCTGCCCCCCTCTGTTGAAGTAGAGACAATGGGTAGTATGAGAAATTGAGATTGAAAAAGCTGGATAAGAGCACTTAGCAGAGGATGGTTTCGATCCATCGACCTCTGGGTTATGGGACCAGCACGCTTCCGCTGCGCCACTCTGCTGTTGCTTGCCTTCTAAGCTTGCCTTCTAAGCTTGCCACTGCCTGTTTCCTAAGCTTGCAAATATGTTTCATGAGCAAGCAACGAGAGGAAAATTGTCCCGTGTTTTGAGAAGAACTGCAATCAAAACTATTGGAGAATGCGGGCATCGATCCCGCTACTTCTCGCATGCAAAGCGAGCGCTCTACCATTTGAGCTAATTCCCCATTTGTGCCGCCGGGTTGTGGTGCTTGAGACACCACAGGTGTGATTTACACATGTTGGTAAACCGGTTGTATTAAAGCTTTTTTTTTTTATTTTTTTTTTAAGTATGGATGTCTCTCTGCCGTAAGGAAAGGAAGAGTGTGGAGCTTGCGGGGTGCCAGGTGTTGTAAAAGTATAGGTTACCCATAGGTTTTACCATTTTCTAACATGCTAGGAGTCAAGAATTGTGAGGAGGAAAAAAAAAATCCCCAAATCAGGCTAAGAAAGTGGCAATGTAGAAGAAATGGTGCAGATCCTTTGGCTTTTTTGGTTGTTGGCCCAGAGGTCTACACCTGCCCCCCTCTGTTGAAGTAGAGACAATGGGTAGTATGAGAAATTGAGATTTAAAAAGCTGGATAAGAGCACTTAGCAGAGGATGGTTTCGATCCATCGACCTCTGGGTTATGGGCCCAGCACGCTTCCGCTGCGCCACTCTGCTGTTGCTTGCCTTCTAAGCTTGCCTTCTAAGCTTGCCACTGCCTGTTTCCTAAGCTTGCAAATATGTTTCATGAGCAAGCAACGAGAGGAAAATTGTCCCGTGTTTTGAGAAGAACTGCAATCAAAACTATTGGAGAATGCGGGCATCGATCCCGCTACTTCTCGCATGCAAAGCGAGCGCTCTACCATTTGAGCTAATTCCCCATTTGTGCCACCGGGTTGTGGTGCTTGAGACACCACAGGTGTGATTTACACATGTTGGTAAACCGGTTGTATTAAAGCTTTTTTTTTTTATTTTTTTTTTAAGTATGGATGTCTCTCTGCCGTAAGGAAAGGAAGAGTGTGGAGCTTGCGGGGTGCCAGGTGTTGTAAAAGTATAGGTTACCCATAGGTTTTACCATTTTCTAACATGCTAGGAGTCAAGAATTGTGAGGAGGAAAAAAAAAATCCCCAAATCAGGCTAAGAAAGTGGCAATGTAGAAGAAATGGTGCAGATCCTTTGGCTTTTTTGGTTGTTGGCCCAGAGGTCTACACCTGCCCCCCTCTGTTGAAGTAGAGACAATGGGTAGTATGAGAAATTGAGATTGAAAAAGCTGGATAAGAGCACTTAGCAGAGGATGGTTTCGATCCATCGACCTCTGGGTTATGGGCCCAGCACGCTTCCGCTGCGCCACTCTGCTGTTGCTTGCCTTCTAAGCTTGCCTTCTAAGCTTGCCACTGCCTGTTTCCTAAGCTTGCAAATATGTTTCATGAGCAAGCAACGAGAGGAAAATTGTCCCGTGTTTTGAGAAGAACTGCAATCAAAACTATTGGAGAATGCGGGCATTGATCCCGCTACTTCTCGCATGCAAAGCGAGCGCTCTACCATTTGAGCTAATTCCCCATTTGTGCCGCCGGGTTGTGGTGCTTGAGACACCACAGGTGTGATTTACACATGTTGGTAAACCGGTTGTATTAAAGCTTTTTTTTTTTATTTTTTTTTTAAGTATGGATGTCTCTCTGCCGTAAGGAAAGGAAGAGTGTGGAGCTTGCGGGGTGCCAGGTGTTGTAAAAGTATAGGTTACCCATAGGTTTTACCATTTTCTAACATGCTAGGAGTCAAGAATTGTGAGGAGGAAAAAAAAAATCCCCAAATCAGGCTAAGAAAGTGGCAATGTAGAAGAAATGGTGCAGATCCTTTGGCTTTTTTGGTTGTTGGCCCAGAGGTCTACACCTGCCCCCCTCTGTTGAAGTAGAGACAATGGGTAGTATGAGAAATTGAGATTGAAAAAGCTGGATAAGAGCACTTAGCAGAGGATGGTTTCGATCCATCGACCTCTAGGTTATGGGCCCAGCACGCTTCCGCTGCGCCACTCTGCTGTTGCTTGCCTTCTAAGCTTGCCTTCTAAGCTTGCCACTGCCTGTTTCCTAAGCTTGCAAATATGTTTCATGAGCAAGCAACGAGAGGAAAATTGTCCCGTGTTTTGAGAAGAACTGCAATCAAAACTATTGGAGAATGCGGGCATCGATCCCGCTACTTCTCGCATGCAAAGCGAGCGCTCTACCATTTGAGCTAATTCCCCATTTGTGCCGCCGTGTTGTGGTGCTTGAGACACCACAGGTGTGATTTACACATGTTGGTAAACCGGTTGTATTAAAGCTTTTTTTTTTTTTTTTTTTTTAAGTATGGATGTCTCTCTGCCGTAAGGAAAGGAAGAGTGTGGAGCTTGCGGGGTGCCAGGTGTTGTAAAAGTATAGGTTACCCATAGGTTTTACCATTTTCTAACATGCTAGGAGTCAAGAATTGTGAGGAGGAAAAAAAAAATCCCCAAATCAGGCTAAGAAAGTGGCAATGTAGAAGAAATGGTGCAGATCCTTTGGCTTTTTTGGTTGTTGGCCCAGAGGTCTACACCTGCCCCCCTCTGTTGAAGTAGAGACAATGGGTAGTATGAGAAATTGAGATTGAAAAAGCTGGATAAGAGCACTTAGCAGAGGATGGTTTCGATCCATCGACCTCTGGGTTATGGGCCCAGCACGCTTCCGCTGCGCCACTCTGCTGTTGCTTGCCTTCTAAGCTTGCCTTCTAAGCTTGCCACTGCCTGTTTCCTAAGCTTGCAAATATGTTTCATGAGCAAGCAACGAGAGGAAAATTGTCCCGTGTTTTGAGAAGAACTGCAATCAAAACTATTGGAGAATGCGGGCATCGATCCCGCTACTTCTCGCATG
Organism: Rhinoderma darwinii; assembly: GCF_050947455.1. NCBI lineage: Eukaryota > Metazoa > Chordata > Amphibia > Anura > Rhinodermatidae > Rhinoderma > Rhinoderma darwinii. The sequence continues at coordinate 712,113 of NC_134690.1, read as the reverse complement.
CAAAGCGAGCGCTCTACCATTTGAGCTAATTCCCCATTTGTGCCGCCGGGTTGTGGTGCTTGAGACACCACAGGTGTGATTTACACATGTTGGTAAACCGGTTGTATTAAAGCTTTTTTTTTTTATTTTTTTTTTAAGTATGGATGTCTCTCTGCCGTAAGGAAAGGAAGAGTGTGGAGCTTGCGGGGTGCCAGGTGTTGTAAAAGTATAGGTTACCCATAGGTTTTACCATTTTCTAACATGCTAGGAGTCAAGAATTGTGAGGAGGAAAAAAAAAATCCCCAAATCAGGCTAAGAAAGTGGCAATGTAGAAGAAATGGTGCAGATCCTTTGGCTTTTTTGGTTGTTGGCCCAGAGGTCTACACCTGCCCCCCTCTGTTGAAGTAGAGACAATGGGTAGTATGAGAAATTGAGATTGAAAAAGCTGGATAAGAGCACTTAGCAGAGGATGGTTTCGATCCATCGACCTCTGGGTTATGGGCCCAGCACGCTTCCGCTGCGCCACTCTGCTGTTGCTTGCCTTCTAAGCTTGCCTTCTAAGCTTGCCACTGCCTGTTTCCTAAGCTTGCAAATATGTTTCATGAGCAAGCAACGAGAGGAAAATTGTCCCGTGTTTTGAGAAGAACTGCAATCAAAACTATTGGAGAATGTGGGCATCGATCCCGCTACTTCTCGCATGCAAAGCGAGCGCTCTACCATTTGAGCTAATTCCCCATTTGTGCCGCCGGGTTGTGGTGCTTGAGACACCACAGGTGTGATTTACACATGTTGGTAAACCGGTTGTATTAAAGCTTTTTTTTTTTTTTTTTTTTTAAGTATGGATGTCTCTCTGCCGTAAGGAAAGGAAGAGTGTGGAGCTTGCGGGGTGCCAGGTGTTGTAAAAGTATAGGTTACCCATAGGTTTTACCATTTTCTAACATGCTAGGAGTCAAGAATTGTAAGGAGGAAAAAAAAATCCCCAAATCAGGCTAAGAAAGTGGCAATGTAGAAGAAATGGTGCAGATCCTTTGGCTTTTTTGGTTGTTGGCCCAGAGGTCTACACCTGCCCCCCTCTGTTGAAGTAGAGACAATGGGTAGTATGAGAAATTGAGATTGAAAAAGCTGGATAAGAGCACTTAGCAGAGGATGGTTTCGATCCATCGACCTCTGGGTTATGGGCCCAGCACGCTTCCGCTGCGCCACTCTGCTGTTGCTTGCCTTCTAAGCTTGCCTTCTAAGCTTGCCACTGCCTGTTTCCTAAGCTTGCAAATATGTTTCATGAGCAAGCAACGAGAGGAAAATTGTCCCGTGTTTTGAGAAGAACTGCAATCAAAACTATTGGAGAATGCGGGCATCGACCCCGCTACTTCTCGCATGCAAAGCGAGCGCTCTACCATTTGAGCTAATTCCCCATTTGTGCCGCCGGGTTGTGGTGCTTGAGACACCACAGGTGTGATTTACACATGTTGGTAAACCGGTTGTATTAAAGCTTTTTTTTTTTATTTTTTTTTTAAGTATGGATGTCTCTCTGCCGTAAGGAAAGGAAGAGTGTGGAGCTTGCGGGGTGCCAGGTGTTGTAAAAGTATAGGTTACCCATAGGTTTTACCATTTTCTAACATGCTAGGAGTCAAGAATTGTGAGGAGGAAAAAAAAAATCCCCAAATCAGGCTAAGAAAGTGGCAATGTAGAAGAAATGGTGCAGATCCTTTGGCTTTTTTGGTTGTTGGCCCAGAGGTCTACACCTGCCCCCCTCTGTTGAAGTAGAGACAATGGGTAGTATGAGAAATTGAGATTGAAAAAGCTGGATAAGAGCACTTAGCAGAGGATGGTTTCGATCCAGCACGCTTCCGCTGCGCCACTCTGCTGTTGCTTGCCTTCTAAGCTTGCCTTCTAAGCTTGCCTTCTAAGCTTGCCACTGCCTGTTTCCTAAGCTTGCAAATATGTTTCATGAGCAAGCAACGAGAGGAAAATTGTCCCGTGTTTTGAGAAGAACTGCAATCAAAACTATTGGAGAATGCGGGCATCGATCCCGCTACTTCTCGCATGCAAAGCGAGCGCTCTACCATTTGAGCTAATTCCCCATTTGTGCCGCCGTGTTGTGGTGCTTGAGACACCACAGGTGTGATTTACACATGTTGGTAAACCGGTTGTATTAAAGCTTTTTTTTTTTTTTTTTTTTTAAGTATGGATGTCTCTCTGCCGTAAGGAAAGGAAGAGTGTGGAGCTTGCGGGGTGCCAGGTGTTGTAAAAGTATAGGTTACCCATAGGTTTTACCATTTTCTAACATGCTAGGAGTCAAGAATTGTGAGGAGGAAAAAAAAAATCCCCAAATCAGGCTAAGAAAGTGGCAATGTAGAAGAAATGGTGCAGATCCTTTGGCTTTTTTGGTTGTTGGCCCAGAGGTCTACACCTGCCCCCCTCTGTTGAAGTAGAGACAATGGGTAGTATGAGAAATTGAGATTGAAAAAGCTGGATAAGAGCACTTAGCAGAGGATGGTTTCGATCCATCGACCTCTGGGTTATGGGCCCAGCACGCTTCCGCTGCGCCACTCTGCTGTTGCTTGCCTTCTAAGCTTGCCTTCTAAGCTTGCCACTGCCTGTTTCCTAAGCTTGCAAATATGTTTCATGAGCAAGCAACGAGAGGAAAATTGTCCCGTGTTTTGAGAAGAACTGCAATCAAAACTATTGGAGAATGCGGGCATCGATCCCGCTACTTCTCGCATGCAAAGCGAGCGCTCTACCATTTGAGCTAATTCCCCATTTGTGCCGCCGGGTTGTGGTGCTTGAGACACCACAGGTGTGATTTACACATGTTGGTAAACCGGTTGTATTAAAGCTTTTTTTTTTTTTTTTTTTTTTAAGTATGGATGTCTCTCTGCCGTAAGGAAAGGAAGAGTGTGGAGCTTGCGGGGTGCCAGGTGTTGTAAAAGTATAGGTTACCCATAGGTTTTACCATTTTCTAACATGCTAGGAGTCAAGAATTGTGAGGAGGAAAAAAAAAATCCCCAAATCAGGCTAAGAAAGTGGCAATGTAGAAGAAATGGTGCAGATCCTTTGGCTTTTTTGGTTGTTGGCCCAGAGGTCTACACCTGCCCCCCTCTGTTGAAGTAGAGACAATGGGTAGTATGAGAAATTGAGATTGAAAAAGCTGGATAAGAGCACTTAGCAGAGGATGGTTTCGATCCATCGACCTCTGGGTTATGGGCCCAGCACGCTTCCGCTGCGCCACTCTGCTGTTGCTTGCCTTCTAAGCTTGCCTTCTAAGCTTGCCTTCTAAGCTTGCCACTGCCTGTTTCCTAAGCTTGCAAATATGTTTCATGAGCAAGCAACGAGAGGAAAATTGTCCCGTGTTTTGAGAAGAACTGCAATCAAAACTATTGGAGAATGCGGGCATCGATCCCGCTACTTCTCACATGCAAAGCGAGCGCTCTACCATTTGAGCTAATTCCCCATTTGTGCCGCCGGGTTGTGGTGCTTGAGACACCACAGGTGTGATTTACACATGTTGGTAAACCGGTTGTATTAAAGCTTTTTTTTTTTATTTTTTTTTTAAGTATGGATGTCTCTCTGCCGTAAGGAAAGGAAGAGTGTGGAGCTTGCGGGGTGCCAGGTGTTGTAAAAGTATAGGTTACCCATAGGTTTTACCATTTTCTAACATGCTAGGAGTCAAGAATTGTGAGGAGGAAAAAAAAAATCCCCAAATCAGGCTAAGAAAGTGGCAATGTAGAAGAAATGGTGCAGATCCTTTGGCTTTTTTGGTTGTTGGCCCAGAGGTCTACACCTGCCCCCCTCTGTTGAAGTAGAGACAATGGGTAGTATGAGAAATTGAGATTGAAAAAGCTGGATAAGAGCACTTAGCAGAGGATGGTTTCGATCCATCGACCTCTAGGTTATGGGCCCAGCACGCTTCCGCTGCGCCACTCTGCTGTTGCTTGCCTTCTAAGCTTGCCTTCTAAGCTTGCCACTGCCTGTTTCCTAAGCTTGCAAATATGTTTCATGAGCAAGCAACGAGAGGAAAATTGTCCCGTGTTTTGAGAAGAACTGCAATCAAAACTATTGGAGAATGCGGGCATTGATCCCGCTACTTCTCGCATGCAAAGCGAGCGCTCTACCATTTGAGCTAATTCCCCATTTGTGCCGCCGGGTTGTGGTGCTTGAGACACCACAGGTGTGATTTACACATGTTGGTAAACCGGTTGTATTAAAGCTTTTTTTTTTTATTTTTTTTTTAAGTATGGATGTCTCTCTGCCGTAAGGAAAGGAAGAGTGTGGAGCTTGCGGGGTGCCAGGTGTTGTAAAAGTATAGGTTACCCATAGGTTTTACCATTTTCTAACATGCTAGGAGTCAAGAATTGTGAGGAGGAAAAAAAAAATCCCCAAATCAGGCTAAGAAAGTGGCAATGTAGAAGAAATGGTGCAGATCCTTTGGCTTTTTTGGTTGTTGGCCCAGAGGTCTACACCTGCCCCCCTCTGTTGAAGTAGAGACAATGGGTAGTATGAGAAATTGAGATTGAAAAAGCTGGATAAGAGCACTTAGCAGAGGATGGTTTCGATCCATCGACCTCTGGGTTATGGGCCCAGCACGCTTCCGCTGCGCCACTCTGCTGTTGCTTGCCTTCTAAGCTTGCCTTCTAAGCTTGCCACTGCCTGTTTCCTAAGCTTGCAAATATGTTTCATGAGCAAGCAACGAGAGGAAAATTGTCCCGTGTTTTGAGAAGAACTGCAATCAAAACTATTGGAGAATGCGGGCATCGATCCCGCTACTTCTCGCATGCAAAGCGAGCGCTCTACCATTTGAGCTAATTCCCCATTTGTGCCGCCGGGTTGTGGTGCTTGAGACACCACAGGTGTGATTTACACATGTTGGTAAACCGGTTGTATTAAAGCTTTTTTTTTTTATTTTTTTTTTAAGTATGGATGTCTCTCTGCCGTAAGGAAAGGAAGAGTGTGGAGCTTGCGGGGTGCCAGGTGTTGTAAAAGTATAGGTTACCCATAGGTTTTACCATTTTCTAACATGCTAGGAGTCAAGAATTGTGAGGAGGAAAAAAAAAATCCCCAAATCAGGCTAAGAAAGTGGCAATGTAGAAGAAATGGTGCAGATCCTTTGGCTTTTTTGGTTGTTGGCCCAGAGGTCTACACCTGCCCCCCTCTGTTGAAGTAGAGACAATGGGTAGTATGAGAAATTGAGATTGAAAAAGCTGGATAAGAGCACTTAGCAGAGGATGGTTTCGATCCATCGACCTCTAGGTTATGGGCCCAGCACGCTTCCGCTGCGCCACTCTGCTGTTGCTTGCCTTCTAAGCTTGCCTTCTAAGCTTGCCACTGCCTGTTTCCTAAGCTTGCAAATATGTTTCATGAGCAAGCAACGAGAGGAAAATTGTCCCGTGTTTTGAGAAGAACTGCAATCAAAACTATTGGAGAATGCGGGCATCGATCCCGCTACTTCTCGCATGCAAAGCGAGCGCTCTACCATTTGAGCTAATTCCCCATTTGTGCCGCCGTGTTGTGGTGCTTGAGACACCACAGGTGTGATTTACACATGTTGGTAAACCGGTTGTATTAAAGCTTTTTTTTTTTTTTTTTTTTTAAGTATGGATGTCTCTCTGCCGTAAGGAAAGGAAGAGTGTGGAGCTTGCGGGGTGCCAGGTGTTGTAAAAGTATAGGTTACCCATAGGTTTTACCATTTTCTAACATGCTAGGAGTCAAGAATTGTGAGGAGGAAAAAAAAAATCCCCAAATCAGGCTAAGAAAGTGGCAATGTAGAAGAAATGGTGCAGATCCTTTGGCTTTTTTGGTTGTTGGCCCAGAGGTCTACACCTGCCCCCCTCTGTTGAAGTAGAGACAATGGGTAGTATGAGAAATTGAGATTGAAAAAGCTGGATAAGAGCACTTAGCAGAGGATGGTTTCGATCCATCGACCTCTGGGTTATGGGCCCAGCACGCTTCCGCTGCGCCACTCTGCTGTTGCTTGCCTTCTAAGCTTGCCTTCTAAGCTTGCCACTGCCTGTTTCCTAAGCTTGCAAATATGTTTCATGAGCAAGCAACGAGAGGAAAATTGTCCCGTGTTTTGAGAAGAACTGCAATCAAAACTATTGGAGAATGCGGGCATCGATCCCGCTACTTCTCGCATGCAAAGCGAGCGCTCTACCATTTGAGCTAATTCCCCATTTGTGCCGCCGGGTTGTGGTGCTTGAGACACCACAGGTGTGATTTACACATGTTGGTAAACCGGTTGTATTAAAGCTTTTTTTTTTTATTTTTTTTTTAAGTATGGATGTCTCTCTGCCGTAAGGAAAGGAAGAGTGTGGAGCTTGCGGGGTGCCAGGTGTTGTAAAAGTATAGGTTACCCATAGGTTTTACCATTTTCTAACATGCTAGGAGTCAAGAATTGTGAGGAGGAAAAAAAAAATCCCCAAATCAGGCTAAGAAAGTGGCAATGTAGAAGAAATGGTGCAGATCCTTTGGCTTTTTTGGTTGTTGGCCCAGAGGTCTACACCTGCCCCCCTCTGTTGAAGTAGAGACAATGGGTAGTATGAGAAATTGAGATTGAAAAAGCTGGATAAGAGCACTTAGCAGAGGATGGTTTCGATCCATCGACCTCTGGGTTATGGGCCCAGCACGCTTCCGCTGCGCCACTCTGCTGTTGCTTGCCTTCTAAGCTTGCCTTCTAAGCTTGCCACTGCCTGTTTCCTAAGCTTGCAAATATGTTTCATGAGCAAGCAACGAGAGGAAAATTGTCCCGTGTTTTGAGAAGAACTGCAATCAAAACTATTGGAGAATGTGGGCATCGATCCCGCTACTTCTCGCATGCAAAGCGAGCGCTCTACCATTTGAGCTAATTCCCCATTTGTGCCGCCGGGTTGTGGTGCTTGAGACACCACAGGTGTGATTTACACATGTTGGTAAACCGGTTGTATTAAAGCTTTTTTTTTTTTTTTTTTTTTTAAGTATGGATGTCTCTCTGCCGTAAGGAAAGGAAGAGTGTGGAGCTTGCGGGGTGCCAGGTGTTGTAAAAGTATAGGTTACCCATAGGTTTTACCATTTTCTAACATGCTAGGAGTCAAGAATTGTAAGGAGGAAAAAAAAATCCCCAAATCAGGCTAAGAAAGTGGCAATGTAGAAGAAATGGTGCAGATCCTTTGGCTTTTTTGGTTGTTGGCCCAGAGGTCTACACCTGCCCCCCTCTGTTGAAGTAGAGACAATGGGTAGTATGAGAAATTGAGATTGAAAAAGCTGGATAAGAGCACTTAGCAGAGGATGGTTTCGATCCATCGACCTCTGGGTTATGGGCCCAGCACGCTTCCGCTGCGCCACTCTGCTGTTGCTTGCCTTCTAAGCTTGCCTTCTAAGCTTGCCACTGCCTGTTTCCTAAGCTTGCAAATATGTTTCATGAGCAAGCAACGAGAGGAAAATTGTCCCGTGTTTTGAGAAGAACTGCAATCAAAACTATTGGAGAATGCGGGCATCGACCCCGCTACTTCTCGCATGCAAAGCGAGCGCTCTACCATTTGAGCTAATTCCCCATTTGTGCCGCCGGGTTGTGGTGCTTGAGACACCACAGGTGTGATTTACACATGTTGGTAAACCGGTTGTATTAAAGCTTTTTTTTTTTATTTTTTTTTTAAGTATGGATGTCTCTCTGCCGTAAGGAAAGGAAGAGTGTGGAGCTTGCGGGGTGCCAGGTGTTGTAAAAGTATAGGTTACCCATAGGTTTTACCATTTTCTAACATGCTAGGAGTCAAGAATTGTGAGGAGGAAAAAAAAAATCCCCAAATCAGGCTAAGAAAGTGGCAATGTAGAAGAAATGGTGCAGATCCTTTGGCTTTTTTGGTTGTTGGCCCAGAGGTCTACACCTGCCCCCCTCTGTTGAAGTAGAGACAATGGGTAGTATGAGAAATTGAGATTGAAAAAGCTGGATAAGAGCACTTAGCAGAGGATGGTTTCGATCCATCGACCTCTAGGTTATGGGCCCAGCACGCTTCCGCTGCGCCACTCTGCTGTTGCTTGCCTTCTAAGCTTGCCTTCTAAGCTTGCCTTCTAAGCTTGCCACTGCCTGTTTCCTAAGCTTGCAAATATGTTTCATGAGCAAGCAACGAGAGGAAAATTGTCCCGTGTTTTGAGAAGAACTGCAATCAAAACTATTGGAGAATGCGGGCATCGATCCCGCTACTTCTCGCATGCAAAGCGAGCGCTCTACCATTTGAGCTAATTCCCCATTTGTGCCGCCGTGTTGTGGTGCTTGAGACACCACAGGTGTGATTTACACATGTTGGTAAACCGGTTGTATTAAAGCTTTTTTTTTTTTTTTTTTTTTAAGTATGGATGTCTCTCTGCCGTAAGGAAAGGAAGAGTGTGGAGCTTGCGGGGTGCCAGGTGTTGTAAAAGTATAGGTTACCCATAGGTTTTACCATTTTCTAACATGCTAGGAGTCAAGAATTGTGAGGAGGAAAAAAAAAATCCCCAAATCAGGCTAAGAAAGTGGCAATGTAGAAGAAATGGTGCAGATCCTTTGGCTTTTTTGGTTGTTGGCCCAGAGGTCTACACCTGCCCCCCTCTGTTGAAGTAGAGACAATGGGTAGTATGAGAAATTGAGATTGAAAAAGCTGGATAAGAGCACTTAGCAGAGGATGGTTTCGATCCATCGACCTCTGGGTTATGGGCCCAGCACGCTTCCGCTGCGCCACTCTGCTGTTGCTTGCCTTCTAAGCTTGCCTTCTAAGCTTGCCACTGCCTGTTTCCTAAGCTTGCAAATATGTTTCATGAGCAAGCAACGAGAGGAAAATTGTCCCGTGTTTTGAGAAGAACTGCAATCAAAACTATTGGAGAATGCGGGCATCGATCCCGCTACTTCTCGCATGCAAAGCGAGCGCTCTACCATTTGAGCTAATTCCCCATTTGTGCCGCCGGGTTGTGGTGCTTGAGACACCACAGGTGTGATTTACACATGTTGGTAAACCGGTTGTATTAAAGCTTTTTTTTTTTTTTTTTTTTTTAAGTATGGATGTCTCTCTGCCGTAAGGAAAGGAAGAGTGTGGAGCTTGCGGGGTGCCAGGTGTTGTAAAAGTATAGGTTACCCATAGGTTTTACCATTTTCTAACATGCTAGGAGTCAAGAATTGTGAGGAGGAAAAAAAAAATCCCCAAATCAGGCTAAGAAAGTGGCAATGTAGAAGAAATGGTGCAGATCCTTTGGCTTTTTTGGTTGTTGGCCCAGAGGTCTACACCTGCCCCCCTCTGTTGAAGTAGAGACAATGGGTAGTATGAGAAATTGAGATTGAAAAAGCTGGATAAGAGCACTTAGCAGAGGATGGTTTCGATCCATCGACCTCTGGGTTATGGGCCCAGCACGCTTCCGCTGCGCCACTCTGCTGTTGCTTGCCTTCTAAGCTTGCCTTCTAAGCTTGCCACTGCCTGTTTCCTAAGCTTGCAAATATGTTTCATGAGCAAGCAACGAGAGGAAAATTGTCCCGTGTTTTGAGAAGAACTGCAATCAAAACTATTGGAGAATGCGGGCATCGATCCCGCTACTTCTCACATGCAAAGCGAGCGCTCTACCATTTGAGCTAATTCCCCATTTGTGCCGCCGGGTTGTGGTGCTTGAGACACCACAGGTGTGATTTACACATGTTGGTAAACCGGTTGTATTAAAGCTTTTTTTTTTTATTTTTTTTTTAAGTATGGATGTCTCTCTGCCGTAAGGAAAGGAAGAGTGTGGAGCTTGCGGGGTGCCAGGTGTTGTAAAAGTATAGGTTACCCATAGGTTTTACCATTTTCTAACATGCTAGGAGTCAAGAATTGTGAGGAGGAAAAAAAAAATCCCCAAATCAGGCTAAGAAAGTGGCAATGTAGAAGAAATGGTGCAGATCCTTTGGCTTTTTTGGTTGTTGGCCCAGAGGTCTACACCTGCCCCCCTCTGTTGAAGTAGAGACAATGGGTAGTATGAGAAATTGAGATTGAAAAAGCTGGATAAGAGCACTTAGCAGAGGATGGTTTCGATCCATCGACCTCTAGGTTATGGGCCCAGCACGCTTCCGCTGCGCCACTCTGCTGTTGCTTGCCTTCTAAGCTTGCCTTCTAAGCTTGCCACTGCCTGTTTCCTAAGCTTGCAAATATGTTTCATGAGCAAGCAACGAGAGGAAAATTGTCCCGTGTTTTGAGAAGAACTGCAATCAAAACTATTGGAGAATGCGGGCATCGATCCCGCTACTTCTCGCATGCAAAGCGAGCGCTCTACCATTTGAGCTAATTCCCCATTTGTGCCGCCGTGTTGTGGTGCTTGAGACACCACAGGTGTGATTTACACATGTTGGTAAACCGGTTGTATTAAAGCTTTTTTTTTTTTTTTTTTTTTAAGTATGGATGTCTCTCTGCCGTAAGGAAAGGAAGAGTGTGGAGCTTGCGGGGTGCCAGGTGTTGTAAAAGTATAGGTTACCCATAGGTTTTACCATTTTCTAACATGCTAGGAGTCAAGAATTGTGAGGAGGAAAAAAAAAATCCCCAAATCAGGCTAAGAAAGTGGCAATGTAGAAGAAATGGTGCAGATCCTTTGGCTTTTTTGGTTGTTGGCCCAGAGGTCTACACCTGCCCCCCTCTGTTGAAGTAGAGACAATGGGTAGTATGAGAAATTGAGATTGAAAAAGCTGGATAAGAGCACTTAGCAGAGGATGGTTTCGATCCATCGACCTCTGGGTTATGGGCCCAGCACGCTTCCGCTGCGCCACTCTGCTGTTGCTTGCCTTCTAAGCTTGCCTTCTAAGCTTGCCACTGCCTGTTTCCTAAGCTTGCAAATATGTTTCATGAGCAAGCAACGAGAGGAAAATTGTCCCGTGTTTTGAGAAGAACTGCAATCAAAACTATTGGAGAATGCGGGCATCGATCCCGCTACTTCTCGCATGCAAAGCGAGCGCTCTACCATTTGAGCTAATTCCCCATTTGTGCCGCCGGGTTGTGGTGCTTGAGACACCACAGGTGTGATTTACACATGTTGGTAAACCGGTTGTATTAAAGCTTTTTTTTTTTATTTTTTTTTTAAGTATGGATGTCTCTCTGCCGTAAGGAAAGGAAGAGTGTGGAGCTTGCGGGGTGCCAGGTGTTGTAAAAGTATAGGTTACCCATAGGTTTTACCATTTTCTAACATGCTAGGAGTCAAGAATTGTGAGGAGGAAAAAAAAAATCCCCAAATCAGGCTAAGAAAGTGGCAATGTAGAAGAAATGGTGCAGATCCTTTGGCTTTTTTGGTTGTTGGCCCAGAGGTCTACACCTGCCCCCCTCTGTTGAAGTAGAGACAATGGGTAGTATGAGAAATTGAGATTTAAAAAGCTGGATAAGAGCACTTAGCAGAGGATGGTTTCGATCCATCGACCTCTGGGTTATGGGCCCAGCACGCTTCCGCTGCGCCACTCTGCTGTTGCTTGCCTTCTAAGCTTGCCTTCTAAGCTTGCCACTGCCTGTTTCCTAAGCTTGCAAATATGTTTCATGAGCAAGCAACGAGAGGAAAATTGTCCCGTGTTTTGAGAAGAACTGCAATCAAAACTATTGGAGAATGCGGGCATCGATCCCGCTACTTCTCGCATGCAAAGCGAGCGCTCTACCATTTGAGCTAATTCCCCATTTGTGCCGCCGGGTTGTGGTGCTTGAGACACCACAGGTGTGATTTACACATGTTGGTAAACCGGTTGTATTAAAGCTTTTTTTTTTTTTTTAAGTATGGATGTCTCTCTGCCGTAAGGAAAGGAAGAGTGTGGAGCTTGCGGGGTGCCAGGTGTTGTAAAAGTATAGGTTACCCATAGGTTTTACCATTTTCTAACATGCTAGGAGTCAAGAATTGTGAGGAGGAAAAAAAAATCCCCAAATCAGGCTAAGAAAGTGGCAATGTAGAAGAAATGGTGCAGATCCTTTGGCTTTTTTGGTTGTTGGCCCAGAGGTCTACACCTGCCCCCCTCTGTTGAAGTAGAGACAATGGGTAGTATGAGAAATTGAGATTGAAAAAGCTGGATAAGAGCACTTAGCAGAGGATGGTTTCGATCCATCGACCTCTGGGTTATGGGCCCAGCACGCTTCCGCTGTGCCACTCTGCTGTTGCTTGCCTTCTAAGCTTGCCTTCTAAGCTTGCCACTGCCTGTTTCCTAAGCTTGCAAATATGTTTCATGAGCAAGCAACGAGAGGAAAATTGTCCCGTGTTTTGAGAAGAACTGCAATCAAAACTATTGGAGGATGCGGGCATCGATCCCGCTACTTCTCGCATGCAAAGCGAGCGCTCTACCATTTGAGCTAATTCCCCATTTGTGCCGCCGGGTTGTGGTGCTTGAGACACCACAGGTGTGATTTACACATGTTGGTAAACCGGTTGTATTAAAGCTTTTTTTTTTTTTTTTTTTTTTTAAGTATGGATGTCTCTCTGCCGTAAGGAAAGGAAGAGTGTGGAGCTTGCGGGGTGCCAGGTGTTGTAAAAGTATAGGTTACCCATAGGTTTTACCATTTTCTAACATGCTAGGAGTCAAGAATTGTGAGGAGGAAAAAAAAAATCCCCAAATCAGGCTAAGAAAGTGGCAATGTAGAAGAAATGGTGCAGATCCTTTGGCTTTTTTGGTTGTTGGCCCAGAAGTCTACACCTGCCCCCCTCTGTTGAAGTAGAGACAATGGGTAGTATGAGAAATTGAGATTGAAAAAGCTGGATAAGAGCACTTAGCAGAGGATGGTTTTGATCCATCGACCTCTGGGTTATGGGCCCAGCACGCTTCCGCTGCGCCACTCTGCTGTTGCTTGCCTTCTAAGCTTGCCACTGCCTGTTTCCTAAGCTTGCAAATATGTTTCATGAGCAAGCAACGAGAGGAAAATTGTCCCGTGTTTTGAGAAGAACTGCAATAAAAACTATTGGAGAATGCGGGCATCGATCCCGCTACTTCTCGCATGCAAAGCGAGCGCTCTACCATTTGAGCTAATTCCCCATTTGTGCCGCCAGGTTGTGGTGCTTGAGACACCACAGGTGTGATTTACACATGTTGGTAAACCGGTTGTATTAAAGCTTTTTTTTTTTTTTTTAAGTATGGATGTCTCTCTGCCGTAAGGAAAGGAAGAGTGTGGAGCTTGCGGGGTGCCAGGTGTTGTAAAAGTATAGGTTACCCATAGGTTTTACCATTTTCTAACATGCTAGGAGTCAAGAATTGTGAGGAGGAAAAAAAAAATCCCCAAATCAGGCTAAGAAAGTGGCAATGTAGAAGAAATGGTGCAGATCCTTTGGCTTTTTTGGTTGTTGGCCCAGAGGTCTACACCTGCCCCCCTCTGTTGAAGTAGAGACAATGGGTAGTATGAGAAATTGAGATTTAAAAAGCTGGATAAGAGCACTTAGCAGAGGATGGTTTCGATCCATCGACCTCTGGGTTATTGGCCCAGCACGCTTCCGCTGCGCCACTCTGCTGTTGCTTGCCTTCTAAGCTTGCCTTCTAAGCTTGCCACTGCCTGTTTCCTAAGCTTGCAAATATGTTTCATGAGCAAGCAACGAGAGGAAAAATGTCCCGTGTTTTGAGAAGAACTGCAATCAAAACTATTGGAGAATGCGGGCATCGATCCCGCTACTTCTCGCATGCAAAGCGAGCGCTCTACCATTTGAGCTAATTCCCCATTTGTGCCACCGGGTTGTGGTGCTTGAGACACCACAGGTGTGATTTACACATGTTGGTAAACCGGTTGTATTAAAGCTTTTTTTTTTTTTTTTAAGTATGGATGTCTCTCTGCCGTAAGGAAAGGAAGAGTGTGGAGCTTGCGGGGTGCCAGGTGTTGTAAAAGTATAGGTTACCCATAGGTTTTACCATTTTCTAACATGCTAGGAGTCAAGAATTGTGAGGAGGAAAAAAAAAATCCCCAAATCAGGCTAAGAAAGTGGCAATGTAGAAGAAATGGTGCAGATCCTTTGGCTTTTTTGGTTGTTGGCCCAGAGGTCTACACCTGCCCCCCTCTGTTGAAGTAGAGACAATGGGTAGTATGAGAAATTGAGATTGAAAAAGCTGGATAAGAGCACTTAGCAGAGGATGGTTTCGATCCATCGACCTCTGGGTTATGGGCCCAGCACGCTTCCGCTGCGCCACTCTGCTGTTGCTTGCCTTCTAAGCTTGCCTTCTAAGCTTGCCACTGCCTGTTTCCTAAGCTTGCAAATATGTTTCATGAGCAAGCAACGAGAGGAAAATTGTCCCGTGTTTTGAGAAGAACTGCAATCAAAACTATTGGAGAATGCGGGCATCGATCCCGCTACTTCTCGCATGCAAAGCGAGCGCTCTACCATTTGAGCTAATTCCCCATTTGTGCCGCCGGGTTGTGGTGCTTGAGACACCACAGGTGTGATTTACACATGTTGGTAAACCGGTTGTATTAAAGCTTTTTTTTTTTTTTTAAGTATGGATGTCTCTCTGCCGTAAGGAAAGGAAGAGTGTGGAGCTTGCGGGGTGCCAGGTGTTGTAAAAGTATAGGTTACCCATAGGTTTTACCATTTTCTATAATTGCTAGGAGTCAAGAATTGTGAGGAGGAAAAAAAAAATCCCCAAATCAGGCTAAGAAAGTGGCAATGTAGAAGAAATGGTGCAGATCCTTTGGCTTTTTTGGTTGTTGGCCCAGAGGTCTACACCTGCCCCCCTCTGTTGAAGTAGAGACAATGGGTAGTATGAGAAATTGAGATTGAAAAAGCTGGATAAGAGCACTTAGCAGAGGATGGTTTCGATCCATCGACCTCTGGGTTATGGGCCCAGCACGCTTCCGCTGCGCCACTCTGCTGTTGCTTGCCTTCTAAGCTTGCCTTCTAAGCTTGCCACTGCCTGTTTCCTAAGCTTGCAAATATGTTTCATGAGCAAGCAACGAGAGGAAAATTGTCCCGTGTTTTGAGAAGAACTGCAATCAAAACTATTGGAGAATGCGGGCATCGATCCCGCTACTTCTCGCATGCAAAGCGAGCGCTCTACCATTTGAGCTAATTCCCCATTTGTGCCGCCGGGTTGTGGTGCTTGAGACACCACAGGTGTGATTTACACATGTTGGTAAACCGGTTGTATTAAAGCTTTTTTTTTTTGTTTTTTTTTTTAAGTATGGATGTCTCTCTGCCGTAAGGAAAGGAAGAGTGTGGAGCTTGCGGGGTGCCAGGTGTTGTAAAAGTATAGGTTACCCATAGGTTTTACCATTTTCTAACATGCTAGGAGTCAAGAATTGTGAGGAGGAAAAAAAAAATCCCCAAATCAGGCTAAGAAAGTGGCAATGTAGAAGAAATGGTGCAGATCCTTTGGCTTTTTTGGTTGTTGGCCCAGAGGTCTACACCTGCCCCCCTCTGTTGAAGTAGAGACAATGGGTAGTATGAGAAATTGAGATTGAAAAAGCTGGATAAGAGCACTTAGCAGAGGATGGTTTCGATCCATCGACCTCTGGGTTATGGGCCCAGCACGCTTCCGCTGCGCCACTCTGCTGTTGCTTGCCTTCTAAGCTTGCCTTCTAAGCTTGCCTTCTAAGCTTGCCACTGCCTGTTTCCTAAGCTTGCAAATATGTTTCATGAGCAAGCAACGAGAGGAAAATTGTCCCGTGTTTTGAGAAGAACTGCAATCAAAACTATAGGAGAATGCGGGCATCGATCCCGCTACTTCTCGCATGCAAAGCGAGCGCTCTACCATTTGAGCTAATTCCCCATTTGTGCCGCCGGGTTGTGGTGCTTGAGACACCACAGGTGTGATTTACACATGTTGGTAAACCGGTTGTATTAAAGCTTTTTTTTTTTTTTTTTTTTTAAGTATGGATGTCTCTCTGCCGTAAGGAAAGGAAGAGTGTGGAGCTTGCGGGGTGCCAGGTGTTGTAAAAGTATAGGTTACCCATAGGTTTTACCATTTTCTAACATGCTAGGAGTCAAGAATTGTGAGGAGGAAAAAAAAAATCCCCAAATCAGGCTAAGAAAGTGGCAATGTAGAAGAAATGGTGCAGATCCTTTGGCTTTTTTGGTTGTTGGCCCAGAGGTCTACACCTGCCCCCCTCTGTTGAAGTAGAGACAATGGGTAGTATGAGAAATTGAGATTGAAAAAGCTGGATAAGAGCACTTAGCAGAGGATGGTTTCGATCCATCGACCTCTGGGTTATGGGCCCAGCACGCTTCCGCTGCGCCACTCTGCTGTTGCTTGCCTTCTAAGCTTGCCTTCTAAGCTTGCCACTGCCTGTTTCCTAAGCTTGCAAATATGTTTCATGAGCAAGCAACGAGAGGAAAATTGTCCCGTGTTTTGAGAAGAACTGCAATCAAAACTATTGGAGAATGCGGGCATCGATCCCGCTACTTCTCACATGCAAAGCGAGCGCTCTACCATTTGAGCTAATTCCCCATTTGTGCCGCCGGGTTGTGGTGCTTGAGACACCACAGGTGTGATTTACACATGTTGGTAAACCGGTTGTATTAAAGCTTTTTTTTTTTATTTTTTTTTTAAGTATGGATGTCTCTCTGCCGTAAGGAAAGGAAGAGTGTGGAGCTTGCGGGGTGCCAGGTGTTGTAAAAGTATAGGTTACCCATAGGTTTTACCATTTTCTAACATGCTAGGAGTCAAGAATTGTGAGGAGGAAAAAAAAAATCCCCAAATCAGGCTAAGAAAGTGGCAATGTAGAAGAAATGGTGCAGATCCTTTGGCTTTTTTGGTTGTTGGCCCAGAGGTCTACACCTGCCCCCCTCTGTTGAAGTAGAGACAATGGGTAGTATGAGAAATTGAGATTGAAAAAGCTGGATAAGAGCACTTAGCAGAGGATGGTTTCGATCCATCGACCTCTAGGTTATGGGCCCAGCACGCTTCCGCTGCGCCACTCTGCTGTTGCTTGCCTTCTAAGCTTGCCTTCTAAGCTTGCCACTGCCTGTTTCCTAAGCTTGCAAATATGTTTCATGAGCAAGCAACGAGAGGAAAATTGTCCCGTGTTTTGAGAAGAACTGCAATCAAAACTATTGGAGAATGCGGGCATCGATCCCGCTACTTCTCGCATGCAAAGCGAGCGCTCTACCATTTGAGCTAATTCCCCATTTGTGCCGCCGTGTTGTGGTGCTTGAGACACCACAGGTGTGATTTACACATGTTGGTAAACCGGTTGTATTAAAGCTTTTTTTTTTTTTTTTTTTTTAAGTATGGATGTCTCTCTGCCGTAAGGAAAGGAAGAGTGTGGAGCTTGCGGGGTGCCAGGTGTTGTAAAAGTATAGGTTACCCATAGGTTTTACCATTTTCTAACATGCTAGGAGTCAAGAATTGTGAGGAGGAAAAAAAAAATCCCCAAATCAGGCTAAGAAAGTGGCAATGTAGAAGAAATGGTGCAGATCCTTTGGCTTTTTTGGTTGTTGGCCCAGAGGTCTACACCTGCCCCCCTCTGTTGAAGTAGAGACAATGGGTAGTATGAGAAATTGAGATTGAAAAAGCTGGATAAGAGCACTTAGCAGAGGATGGTTTCGATCCATCGACCTCTGGGTTATGGGCCCAGCACGCTTCCGCTGCGCCACTCTGCTGTTGCTTGCCTTCTAAGCTTGCCTTCTAAGCTTGCCACTGCCTGTTTCCTAAGCTTGCAAATATGTTTCATGAGCAAGCAACGAGAGGAAAATTGTCCCGTGTTTTGAGAAGAACTGCAATCAAAACTATTGGAGAATGCGGGCATCGATCCCGCTACTTCTCGCATGCAAAGCGAGCGCTCTACCATTTGAGCTAATTCCCCATTTGTGCCGCCGGGTTGTGGTGCTTGAGACACCACAGGTGTGATTTACACATGTTGGTAAACCGGTTGTATTAAAGCTTTTTTTTTTTATTTTTTTTTTAAGTATGGATGTCTCTCTGCCGTAAGGAAAGGAAGAGTGTGGAGCTTGCGGGGTGCCAGGTGTTGTAAAAGTATAGGTTACCCATAGGTTTTACCATTTTCTAACATGCTAGGAGTCAAGAATTGTGAGGAGGAAAAAAAAAATCCCCAAATCAGGCTAAGAAAGTGGCAATGTAGAAGAAATGGTGCAGATCCTTTGGCTTTTTTGGTTGTTGGCCCAGAGGTCTACACCTGCCCCCCTCTGTTGAAGTAGAGACAATGGGTAGTATGAGAAATTGAGATTTAAAAAGCTGGATAAGAGCACTTAGCAGAGGATGGTTTCGATCCATCGACCTCTGGGTTATGGGCCCAGCACGCTTCCGCTGCGCCACTCTGCTGTTGCTTGCCTTCTAAGCTTGCCTTCTAAGCTTGCCACTGCCTGTTTCCTAAGCTTGCAAATATGTTTCATGAGCAAGCAACGAGAGGAAAATTGTCCCGTGTTTTGAGAAGAACTGCAATCAAAACTATTGGAGAATGCGGGCATCGATCCCGCTACTTCTCGCATGCAAAGCGAGCGCTCTACCATTTGAGCTAATTCCCCATTTGTGCCGCCGGGTTGTGGTGCTTGAGACACCACAGGTGTGATTTACACATGTTGGTAAACCGGTTGTATTAAAGCTTTTTTTTTTTTTTTAAGTATGGATGTCTCTCTGCCGTAAGGAAAGGAAGAGTGTGGAGCTTGCGGGGTGCCAGGTGTTGTAAAAGTATAGGTTACCCATAGGTTTTACCATTTTCTAACATGCTAGGAGTCAAGAATTGTGAGGAGGAAAAAAAAATCCCCAAATCAGGCTAAGAAAGTGGCAATGTAGAAGAAATGGTGCAGATCCTTTGGCTTTTTTGGTTGTTGGCCCAGAGGTCTACACCTGCCCCCCTCTGTTGAAGTAGAGACAATGGGTAGTATGAGAAATTGAGATTGAAAAAGCTGGATAAGAGCACTTAGCAGAGGATGGTTTCGATCCATCGACCTCTGGGTTATGGGCCCAGCACGCTTCCGCTGTGCCACTCTGCTGTTGCTTGCCTTCTAAGCTTGCCTTCTAAGCTTGCCACTGCCTGTTTCCTAAGCTTGCAAATATGTTTCATGAGCAAGCAACGAGAGGAAAATTGTCCCGTGTTTTGAGAAGAACTGCAATCAAAACTATTGGAGGATGCGGGCATCGATCCCGCTACTTCTCGCATGCAAAGCGAGCGCTCTACCATTTGAGCTAATTCCCCATTTGTGCCGCCGGGTTGTGGTGCTTGAGACACCACAGGTGTGATTTACACATGTTGGTAAACCGGTTGTATTAAAGCTTTTTTTTTTTTTTTTTTTTTTAAGTATGGATGTCTCTCTGCCGTAAGGAAAGGAAGAGTGTGGAGCTTGCGGGGTGCCAGGTGTTGTAAAAGTATAGGTTACCCATAGGTTTTACCATTTTCTAACATGCTAGGAGTCAAGAATTGTGAGGAGGAAAAAAAAAATCCCCAAATCAGGCTAAGAAAGTGGCAATGTAGAAGAAATGGTGCAGATCCTTTGGCTTTTTTGGTTGTTGGCCCAGAAGTCTACACCTGCCCCCCTCTGTTGAAGTAGAGACAATGGGTAGTATGAGAAATTGAGATTGAAAAAGCTGGATAAGAGCACTTAGCAGAGGATGGTTTTGATCCATCGACCTCTGGGTTATGGGCCCAGCACGCTTCCGCTGCGCCACTCTGCTGTTGCTTGCCTTCTAAGCTTGCCACTGCCTGTTTCCTAAGCTTGCAAATATGTTTCATGAGCAAGCAACGAGAGGAAAATTGTCCCGTGTTTTGAGAAGAACTGCAATAAAAACTATTGGAGAATGCGGGCATCGATCCCGCTACTTCTCGCATGCAAAGCGAGCGCTCTACCATTTGAGCTAATTCCCCATTTGTGCCGCCGGGTTGTGGTGCTTGAGACACCACAGGTGTGATTTACACATGTTGGTAAACCGGTTGTATTAAAGCTTTTTTTTTTTTTTTTAAGTATGGATGTCTCTCTGCCGTAAGGAAAGGAAGAGTGTGGAGCTTGCGGGGTGCCAGGTGTTGTAAAAGTATAGGTTACCCATAGGTTTTACCATTTTCTAACATGCTAGGAGTCAAGAATTGTGAGGAGGAAAAAAAAAATCCCCAAATCAGGCTAAGAAAGTGGCAATGTAGAAGAAATGGTGCAGATCCTTTGGCTTTTTTGGTTGTTGGCCCAGAGGTCTACACCTGCCCCCCTCTGTTGAAGTAGAGACAATGGGTAGTATGAGAAATTGAGATTTAAAAAGCTGGATAAGAGCACTTAGCAGAGGATGGTTTCGATCCATCGACCTCTGGGTTATTGGCCCAGCACGCTTCCGCTGCGCCACTCTGCTGTTGCTTGCCTTCTAAGCTTGCCTTCTAAGCTTGCCACTGCCTGTTTCCTAAGCTTGCAAATATGTTTCATGAGCAAGCAACGAGAGGAAAAATGTCCCGTGTTTTGAGAAGAACTGCAATCAAAACTATTGGAGAATGCGGGCATCGATCCCGCTACTTCTCGCATGCAAAGCGAGCGCTCTACCATTTGAGCTAATTCCCCATTTGTGCCACCGGGTTGTGGTGCTTGAGACACCACAGGTGTGATTTACACATGTTGGTAAACCGGTTGTATTAAAGCTTTTTTTTTTTTTTTTAAGTATGGATGTCTCTCTGCCGTAAGGAAAGGAAGAGTGTGGAGCTTGCGGGGTGCCAGGTGTTGTAAAAGTATAGGTTACCCATAGGTTTTACCATTTTCTAACATGCTAGGAGTCAAGAATTGTGAGGAGGAAAAAAAAAATCCCCAAATCAGGCTAAGAAAGTGGCAATGTAGAAGAAATGGTGCAGATCCTTTGGCTTTTTTGGTTGTTGGCCCAGAGGTCTACACCTGCCCCCCTCTGTTGAAGTAGAGACAATGGGTAGTATGAGAAATTGAGATTGAAAAAGCTGGATAAGAGCACTTAGCAGAGGATGGTTTCGATCCATCGACCTCTGGGTTATGGGCCCAGCACGCTTCCGCTGCGCCACTCTGCTGTTGCTTGCCTTCTAAGCTTGCCTTCTAAGCTTGCCACTGCCTGTTTCCTAAGCTTGCAAATATGTTTCATGAGCAAGCAACGAGAGGAAAATTGTCCCGTGTTTTGAGAAGAACTGCAATCAAAACTATTGGAGAATGCGGGCATCGATCCCGCTACTTCTCGCATGCAAAGCGAGCGCTCTACCATTTGAGCTAATTCCCCATTTGTGCCGCCGGGTTGTGGTGCTTGAGACACCACAGGTGTGATTTACACATGTTGGTAAACCGGTTGTATTAAAGCTTTTTTTTTTTTTTTAAGTATGGATGTCTCTCTGCCGTAAGGAAAGGAAGAGTGTGGAGCTTGCGGGGTGCCAGGTGTTGTAAAAGTATAGGTTACCCATAGGTTTTACCATTTTCTATAATTGCTAGGAGTCAAGAATTGTGAGGAGGAAAAAAAAAATCCCCAAATCAGGCTAAGAAAGTGGCAATGTAGAAGAAATGGTGCAGATCCTTTGGCTTTTTTGGTTGTTGGCCCAGAGGTCTACACCTGCCCCCCTCTGTTGAAGTAGAGACAATGGGTAGTATGAGAAATTGAGATTGAAAAAGCTGGATAAGAGCACTTAGCAGAGGATGGTTTCGATCCATCGACCTCTGGGTTATGGGCCCAGCACGCTTCCGCTGCGCCACTCTGCTGTTGCTTGCCTTCTAAGCTTGCCTTCTAAGCTTGCCACTGCCTGTTTCCTAAGCTTGCAAATATGTTTCATGAGCAAGCAACGAGAGGAAAATTGTCCCGTGTTTTGAGAAGAACTGCAATCAAAACTATTGGAGAATGCGGGCATCGATCCCGCTACTTCTCGCATGCAAAGCGAGCGCTCTACCATTTGAGCTAATTCCCCATTTGTGCCGCCGGGTTGTGGTGCTTGAGACACCACAGGTGTGATTTACACATGTTGGTAAACCGGTTGTATTAAAGCTTTTTTTTTTTGTTTTTTTTTTTAAGTATGGATGTCTCTCTGCCGTAAGGAAAGGAAGAGTGTGGAGCTTGCGGGGTGCCAGGTGTTGTAAAAGTATAGGTTACCCATAGGTTTTACCATTTTCTAACATGCTAGGAGTCAAGAATTGTGAGGAGGAAAAAAAAAATCCCCAAATCAGGCTAAGAAAGTGGCAATGTAGAAGAAATGGTGCAGATCCTTTGGCTTTTTTGGTTGTTGGCCCAGAGGTCTACACCTGCCCCCCTCTGTTGAAGTAGAGACAATGGGTAGTATGAGAAATTGAGATTGAAAAAGCTGGATAAGAGCACTTAGCAGAGGATGGTTTCGATCCATCGACCTCTGGGTTATGGGCCCAGCACGCTTCCGCTGCGCCACTCTGCTGTTGCTTGCCTTCTAAGCTTGCCTTCTAAGCTTGCCTTCTAAGCTTGCCACTGCCTGTTTCCTAAGCTTGCAAATATGTTTCATGAGCAAGCAACGAGAGGAAAATTGTCCCGTGTTTTGAGAAGAACTGCAATCAAAACTATAGGAGAATGCGGGCATCGATCCCGCTACTTCTCGCATGCAAAGCGAGCGCTCTACCATTTGAGCTAATTCCCCATTTGTGCCGCCGGGTTGTGGTGCTTGAGACACCACAGGTGTGATTTACACATGTTGGTAAACCGGTTGTATTAAAGCTTTTTTTTTTTGTTTTTTTTTTTAAGTATGGATGTCTCTCTGCCGTAAGGAAAGGAAGAGTGTGGAGCTTGCGGGGTGCCAGGTGTTGTAAAAGTATAGGTTACCCATAGGTTTTACCATTTTCTAACATGCTAGGAGTCAAGAATTGTGAGGAGGAAAAAAAAAATCCCCAAATCAGGCTAAGAAAGTGGCAATGTAGAAGAAATGGTGCAGATCCTTTGGCTTTTTTGGTTGTTGGCCCAGAGGTCTACACCTGCCCCCCTCTGTTGAAGTAGAGACAATGGGTAGTATGAGAAATTGAGATTTAAAAAGCTGGATAAGAGCACTTAGCAGAGGATGGTTTCGATCCATCGACCTCTGGGTTATGGGCCCAGCACGCTTCCGCTGCGCCACTCTGCTGTTGCTTGCCTTCTAAGCTTGCCTTCTAAGCTTGCCACTGCCTGTTTCCTAAGCTTGCAAATATGTTTCATGAGCAAGCAACGAGAGGAAAATTGTCCCGTGTTTTGAGAAGAACTGCAATCAAAACTATTGGAGAATGCGGGCATCGATCCTGCTACTTCTCGCATGCAAAGCGAGCGCTCTACCATTTGAGCTAATTCCCCATTTGTGCCGCCGGGTTGTGGTGCTTGAGACACCACAGGTGTGATTTACACATGTTGGTAAACCGGTTGTATTAAAGCTTTTTTTTTTTTTTTTTAAGTATGGATGTCTCTCTGCCGTAAGGAAAGGAAGAGTGTGGAGCTTGCGGGGTGCCAGGTGTTGTAAAAGTATAGGTTACCCATAGGTTTTACCATTTTCTAACATGCTAGGAGTCAAGAATTGTGAGGAGGAAAAAAAAAATCCCCAAATCAGGCTAAGAAAGTGGCAATGTAGAAGAAATGGTGCAGATCCTTTGGCTTTTTTGGTTGTTGGCCCAGAGGTCTACACCTGCCCCCCTCTGTTGAAGTAGAGACAATGGGTAGTATGAGAAATTGAGATTGAAAAAGCTGGATAAGAGCACTTAGCAGAGGATGGTTTCGATCCATCGACCTCTGGGTTATGGGCCCAGCACGCTTCCGCTGCGCCACTCTGCTGTTGCTTGCCTTCTAAGCTTGCCTTCTAAGCTTGCCTTCTAAGCTTGCCACTGCCTGTTTCCTAAGCTTGCAAATATGTTTCATGAGCAAGCAACGAGAGGAAAATTGTCCCGTGTTTTGAGAAGAACTGCAATCAAAACTATAGGAGAATGTGGGCATCGATCCCGCTACTTCTCGCATGCAAAGCGAGCGCTCTACCATTTGAGCTAATTCCCCATTTGTGCCGCCGGGTTGTGGTGCTTGAGACACCACAGGTGTGATTTACACATGTTGGTAAACCGGTTGTATTAAAGCTTTTTTTTTTTGTTTTTTTTTTTAAGTATGGATGTCTCTCTGCCGTAAGGAAAGGAAGAGTGTGGAGCTTGCGGGGTGCCAGGTGTTGTAAAAGTATAGGTTACCCATAGGTTTTACCATTTTCTAACATGCTAGGAGTCAAGAATTGTGAGGAGGAAAAAAAAAATCCCCAAATCAGGCTAAGAAAGTGGCAATGTAGAAGAAATGGTGCAGATCCTTTGGCTTTTTTGGTTGTTGGCCCAGAGGTCTACAGCTGCCCCCCTCTGTTGAAGTAGAGACAATGGGTAGTATGAGAAATTGAGATTTAAAAAGCTGGATAAGAGCACTTAGCAGAGGATGGTTTCGATCCATCGACCTCTGGGTTATGGGCCCAGCACGCTTCCGCTGCGCCACTCTGCTGTTGCTTGCCTTCTAAGCTTGCCTTCTAAGCTTGCCACTGCCTGTTTCCTAAGCTTGCAAATATGTTTCATGAGCAAGCAACGAGAGGAAAATTGTCCCGTGTTTTGAGAAGAACTGCAATCAAAACTATTGGAGAATGCGGGCATCGATCCCGCTACTTCTCGCATGCAAAGCGAGCGCGCTACCATTTGAGCTAATTCCCCATTTGTGCCGCTGGGTTGTGGTGCTTGAGACACCACAGGTGTGATTTACACATGTTGGTAAACCGGTTGTATTAAAGCTTTTTTTTTTTTTTTTTTTTTTAAGTATGGATGTCACTCTGCCGTAAGGAAAGGAAGAGTGTGGAGCTTGCGGGGTGCCAGGTGTTGTAAAAGTATAGGTTACCCATAGGTTTTACCATTTTCTAACATGCTAGGAGTCAAGAATTGTGAGGAGGAAAAAAAAAATCCCCAAATCAGGCTAAGAAAGTGGCAATGTAGAAGAAATGGTGCAGATCCTTTGGCTTTTTTGGTTGTTGGCCCAGAGGTCTACACCTGCCCCCCTCTGTTGAAGTAGAGACAATGGGTAGTATGAGAAATTGAGATTTAAAAAGCTGGATAAGAGCACTTAGCAGAGGATGGTTTCGATCCATCGACCTCTGGGATATGGGCCCAGCACGCTTCCGCTGCGCCACTCTGCTGTTGCTAGCCTTCTAAGCTTGCCTTCTAAGCTTGCCACTGCCTGTTTCCTAAGCTTGCAAATATGTTTCATGAGCAAGCAACGAGAGGAAAATTGTCCCGTGTTTTGAGAAGAACTGCAATCAAAACTATAGGAGAATGCGGGCATCGATCCCGCTACTTCTCGCATGCAAAGCGAGCGCTCTACCATTTGAGCTAATTCCCCATTTGTGCCGCCGGGTTGTGGTGCTTGAGACACCACAGGTGTGATTTACACATGTTGGTAAACCGGTTGTATTAAAGCTTTTTTTTTTTGTTTTTTTTTTTAAGTATGGATGTCTCTCTGCCGTAAGGAAAGGAAGAGTGTGGAGCTTGCGGGGTGCCAGGTGTTGTAAAAGTATAGGTTACCCATAGGTTTTACCATTTTCTAACATGCTAGGAGTCAAGAATTGTGAGGAGGAAAAAAAAAATCCCCAAATCAGGCTAAGAAAGTGGCAATGTAGAAGAAATGGTGCAGATCCTTTGGCTTTTTTGGTTGTTGGCCCAGAGGTCTACACCTGCCCCCCTCTGTTGAAGTAGAGACAATGGGTAGTATGAGAAATTGAGATTTAAAAAGCTGGATAAGAGCACTTAGCAGAGGATGGTTTCGATCCATCGACCTCTGGGTTATGGGCCCAGCACGCTTCCGCTGCGCCACTCTGCTTTTGCTTGCCTTCTAAGCTTGCCTTCTAAGCTTGACACTGCCTGTTTCCTAAGCTTGCAAATATGTTTCATGAGCAAGCAACGAGAGGAAAAATGTCCCGTGTTTTGAGAAGATCTGCAATCAAAACTATTGGAGAATGCGGGCATCGATCCCGCTACTTCTCGCATGCAAAGCGAGCGCTCTACCATTTGAGCTAATTCCCCATTTGTGCCGGCGGGTTGTGGTGCTTGAGACACCACAGGTGTGATTTACACATGTTGGTAAACCGGTTGTATTAAAGCTTTTTTTTTTTTTTTTTAAGTATGGATGTCTCTCTGCCGTAAGGAAAGGAAGAGTGTGGAGCTTGCGGGGTGCCAGGTGTTGTAAAAGTATAGGTTACCCATAGGTTTTACCATTTTCTAACATGCTAGGAGTCAAGAATTGTGAGGAGGAAAAAAAAATCCCCAAATCAGGCTAAGAAAGTGGCAATGTAGAAGAAATGGTGCAGATCCTTTGGCTTTTTTGGTTGTTGGCCCAGAGGTCTACACCTGCCCCCCTCTGTTGAAGTAGAGACAATGGGTAGTATGAGAAATTGAGATTTAAAAAGCTGGATAAGAGCACTTAGCAGAGGATGGTTTCGATCCATCGACCTCTGGGTTATGGGCCCAGCATGCTTCCGCTGCGCCACTCTGCTGTTGCTTGCCTTCTAAGCTTGCCTTCTAAGCTTGCCACTGCCTGTTTCCTAAGCTTGCAAATATGTTTCATGAGCAAGCAACGAGAGGAAAAATGTCCCGTGTTTTGAGAAGATCTGCAATCAAAACTATTGGAGAATGCGGGCATCGATCCCGCTACTTCTCGCATGCAAAGCGAGCGCTCTACCATTTGAGCTAATTCCCCATTTGTGCCGCCGGGTTGTGGTGCTTGAGACACCACAGGTGTGATTTACACATGTTGGTAAACCGGTTGTATTAAAGCTTTTTTTTTTTTTATTTAAGTATGGATGTCTCTCTGCCGTAAGGAAAGGAAGAGTGTGGAGCTTGCGGGGTGCCAGGTGTTGTAAAAGTATAGGTTACCCATAGGTTTTACCATTTTCTAACATGCTAGGAGTCAAGAATTGTGAGGAGGAAAAAAAAATCCCCAAATCAGGCTAAGGAAGTGGCAATGTAGAAGAAATGGTGCAGATCCTTTGGCTTTTTTGGTTGTTGGCCCAGAGGTCTACACCTGCCCCCCTCTGTTGAAGTAGAGACAATGGGTAGTATGAGAAATTGAGATTTAAAAAGCTCGATAAGAGCACTTAGCAGAGGATGGTTTCGATCCATCGACCTCTGGGTTATGGGCCCAGCACGCTTCCGCTGCGCCACTCTGCTGTTGCTTGCCTTCTAAGCTTGCCTTCTAAGCTTGACACTGCCTGTTTCCTAAGCTTGCAAATATGTTTCATGAGCAAGCAACGAGAGGAAAAATGTCCCGTGTTTTGAGAAGATCTGCAATCAAAACTATTGGAGAATGCGGGCATCGATCCCGCTACTTCTCGCATGCAAAGCGAGCGCTCTACCATTTGAGCTAATTCCCCATTTGTGCCGCCGGGTTGTGGTGCTTGAGACACCACAGGTGTGATTTACACATGTTGGTAAACCGGTTGTATTAAAGCTTTTTTTTTTTTTTTTTTTTTTTATTTAAGTATGGATGTCTCTCTGCCGTAAGGAAAGGAAGAGTGTGGAGCTTGCGGGGTGCCAGGTGTTGTAAAAGTATAGGTTACCCATAGGTTTTACCATTTTCTAACATGCTAGGAGTCAAGAATTGTGAGGAGGAAAAAAAAATCCCCAAATCAGGCTAAGAAAGTGGCAATGTAGAAGAAATGGTGCAGATCCTTTGGCTTTTTTGGTTGTTGGCCCAGAGGTCTACACCTGCCCCCCTCTGTTGAAGTAGAGACAATGGGTAGTATGAGAAATTGAGATTTAAAAAGCTGGATAAGAGCACTTAGCAGAGGATGGTTTCGATCCATCGACCTCTGGGTTATGGGCCCAGCACGCTTCCGCTGCGCCACTCTGCTTTTGCTTGCCTTCTAAGCTTGCCTTCTAAGCTTGACACTGCCTGTTTCCTAAGCTTGCAAATATGTTTCATGAGCAAGCAACGAGAGGAAAAATGTCCCGTGTTTTGAGAAGATCTGCAATCAAAACTATTGGAGAATGCGGGCATCGATCCCGCTACTTCTCGCATGCAAAGCGAGCGCTCTACCATTTGAGCTAATTCCCCATTTGTGCCACCGGGTTGTGGTGCTTGAGACACCACAGGTGTGATTTACACATGTTGGTAAACCGGTTGTATTAAAGCTTTTTTTTTTTTTTTTTAAGTATGGATGTCTCTCTGCCGTAAGGAAAGGAAGAGTGTGGAGCTTGCGGGGTGCCAGGTGTTGTAAAAGTATAGGTTACCCATAGGTTTTACCATTTTCTAACATGCTAGGAGTCAAGAATTGTGAGGAGGAAAAAAAAATCCCCAAATCAGGCTAAGAAAGTGGCAATGTAGAAGAAATGGTGCAGATCCTTTGGCTTTTTTGGTTGTTGGCCCAGAGGTCTACACCTGCCCCCCTCTGTTGAAGTAGAGACAATGGGTAGTATGAGAAATTGAGATTTAAAAAGCTGGATAAGAGCACTTAGCAGAGGATGGTTTCGATCCATCGACCTCTGGGTTATGGGCCCAGCACGCTTCCGCTGCGCCACTCTGCTGTTGCTTACCTTCTAAGCTTGCCTTCTAAGCTTGACACTGCCTGTTTCCTAAGCTTGCAAATATGTTTCATGAGCAAGCAACGAGAGGAAAAATGTCCCGTGTTTTGAGAAGATCTGCAATCAAAACTATTGGAGAATGCGGGCATCGATCCCGCTACTTCTCGCATGCAAAGCGAGCGCTCTACCATTTGAGCTAATTCCCCATTTGTGCCGCCGGGTTGTGGTGCTTGAGACACCACAGGTGTGATTTACACATGTTGGTAAACCGGTTGTATTAAAGCTTTTTTTTTTTTTTTTTAAGTATGGATGTCTCTCTGCCGTAAGGAAAGGAAGAGTGTGGAGCTTGCGGGGTGCCAGGTGTTGTAAAAGTATAGGTTACCCATAGGTTTTACCATTTTCTAACATGCTAGGAGTCAAGAATTGTGAGGAGGAAAAAAAAATCCCCAAATCAGGCTAAGAAAGTGGCAATGTAGAAGAAATGGTGCAGATCCTTTGGCTTTTTTGGTTGTTGGCCCAGAGGTCTACACCTGCCCCCCTCTGTTGAAGTAGAGACAATGGGTAGTATGAGAAATTGAGATTTAAAAAGCTGGATAAGAGCACTTAGCAGAGGATGGTTTCGATCCATCGACCTCTGGGTTATGGGCCCAGCATGCTTCCGCTGCGCCACTCTGCTGTTGCTTGCCTTCTAAGCTTGCCTTCTAAGCTTGCCACTGCCTTTTTCCTAAGCTTGCAAATATGTTTCATGAGCAAGCAACGAGAGGAAAAATGTCCCGTGTTTTGAGAAGATCTGCAATCAAAACTATTGGAGAATGCGGGCATCGATCCCGCTACTTCTCGCATGCAAAGCGAGCGCTCTACCATTTGAGCTAATTCCCCATTTGTGCCGCCGGGTTGTGGTGCTTGAGACACCACAGGTGTGATTTACCCATGTTGGTAAACCGGTTGTATTAAAGCTTTTTTTTTTTTTTTTTTAAGTATGGATGTCACTCTGCCGTAAGGAAAGGAAGAGTGTGGAGCTTGCGGGGTGCCAGGTGTTGTAAAAGTATAGGTTACCCATAGGTTTTACCATTTTCTAACATGCTAGGAGTCAAGAATTGTGAGGAGGAAAAAAAAATCCCCAAATCAGGCTAAGAAAGTGGCAATGTAGAAGAAATGGTGCAGATCCTTTGGCTTTTTTGGTTGTTGGCCCAGAGGTCTACACCTGCCCCCCTCTGTTGAAGTAGAGACAATGGGTAGTATGAGAAATTGAGATTTAAAAAGCTGGATAAGAGCACTTAGCAGAGGATGGTTTCGATCCATCGACCTCTGGGTTATGGGCCCAGCATGCTTCCGCTGCGCCACTCTGCTGTTGCTTGCCTTCTAAGCTTGCCTTCTAAGCTTGCCTTCTAAGCTTGCCACTGCCTGTTTCCTAAGCTTGCAAATATGTTTCATGAGCAAGCAACGAGAGGAAAAATGTCCCGTGTTTTGAGAAGATCTGCAATCAAAGCTATTGGAGAATGCGGGCATCGATCCCGCTACTTCTCGCATGCAAAGCGAGCGCTCTACCATTTGAGCTAATTCCCCATTTGTGCCGCCGGGTTGTGGTGCTTGAGACACCACAGGTGTGATTTACACATGTTGGTAAACCGGTTGTATTAAAGCTTTTTTTTTTTTTTTTTAAGTATGGATGTCTCTCTGCCGTAAGGAAAGGAAGAGTGTGGAGCTTGCGGGGTGCCAGGTGTTGTAAAAGTATAGGTTACCCATAGGTTTTACCATTTTCTAACATGCTAGGAGTCAAGAATTGTGAGGAGGAAAAAAAAATCCCCAAATCAGGCTAAGAAAGTGGCAATGTAGAAGAAATGGTGCAGATCCTTTGGCTTTTTTGGTTGTTGGCCCAGAGGTCTACACCTGCCCCCCTCTGTTGAAGTAGAGACAATGGGTAGTATGAGAAATTGAGATTTAAAAAGCTGGATAAGAGCACTTAGCAGAGGATGGTTTCGATCCATCGACCTCTGGGTTATGGGCCCAGCACGCTTCCGCTGCGCCACTCTGCTGTTTCTTGCCTTCTAAGCTTGCCACTGCCTGTTTCCTAAGCTTGCAAATATGTTTCATGAGCAAGCAACGAGAGGAAAAATGTCCCGTGTTTTGAGAAGATCTGCAATCAAAACTATTGGAGAATGCGGGCATCGATCCCGCTACTTCTCGCATGCAAAGCGAGCGCTCTACCATTTGAGCTAATTCCCCATTTGTGCCGCCGGGTTGTGGTGCTTGAGACACGACAGGTGTGATTTACACATGTTGGTAAACCGGTTGTATTAAAGCTTTTTTTTTTTTTTTTTAAGTATGGATGTCTCTCTGCCGTAAGGAAAGGAAGAGTGTGGAGCTTGCGGGGTGCCAGGTGTTGTAAAAGTATAGGTTACCCATAGGTTTTACCATTTTCTAACATGCTAGGAGTCAAGAATTGTGAGGAGGAAAAAAAAATCCCCAAATCAGGCTAAGAAAGTGGCAATGTAGAAGAAATGGTGCAGATCCTTTGGCTTTTTTGGTTGTTGGCCCAGAGGTCTACACCTGCCCCCCTCTGTTGAAGTAGAGACAATGGGTAGTATGAGAAATTGAGATTTAAAAAGCTGGATAAGAGCACTTAGCAGAGGATGGTTTCGATCCATCGACCTCTGGGTTATGGGCCCAGCATGCTTCCGCTGCGCCACTCTGCTGTTGCTTGCCTTCTAAGCTTGCCTTCTAAGCTTGCCACTGCCTGTTTCCTAAGCTTGCCACTGCCTGTTTCCTAAGCTTGCAAATATGTTTCATGAGCAAGCAACGAGAGGAAAAATGTCCCGTGTTTTGAGAAGATCTGCAATCAAAACTATTGGAGAATGCGGGCATCGATCCCGCTACTTCTCGCATGCAAAGCGAGCGCTCTACCGTTTGAGCTAATTCCCCATTTGTACCGCCGGATTGTGGTGCTTGAGACACCACAGGTGTGATTTACACATGTTGGTAAACCGGTTGTATTAAAGCTTTTTTTTTTTTTTTTTATGTATGGATGTCTCTCTGCCGTAAGGAAAGGAAGAGTGTGGAGCTTGCGGGGTGCCAGGTGTTGTAAAAGTATAGGTTACCCATAGGTTTTACCATTTTCTAACATGCTAGGAGTCAAGAATTGTGAGGAGGAAAAAAAAATCCCCAAATCAGGCTAAGAAAGTGGCAATGTAGAAGAAATGGTGCAGATCCTTTGGCTTTTTTGGTTGTTGGCCCAGAGGTCTACACCTGCCCCCCTCTGTTGAAGTAGAGACAATGGGTAGTATGAGAAATTGAGATTTAAAAAGCTGGATAAGAGCACTTAGCAGAGGATGGTTTCGATCCATCGACCTCTGGGTTATGGGCCCAGCACGCTTCCGCTGCGCCACTCTGCTGTTGCTTGCCTTCTAAGCTTGCCTTCTAAGCTTGCCACTGCCTGTTTCCTAAGCTTGCAAATATGTTTCATGAGCAAGCAACGAGAGGAAAAATGTCCCGTGTTTTGAGAAGATCTGCAATCAAAACTATTGGAGAATGCGGGCATCGATCCCGCTACTTCTCGCATGCAAAGCGAGCGCTCTACCATTTGAGCTAATTCCCCATTTGTGCCGCCGGGTTGTGGTGCTTGAGACACCACAGGTGTGATTTACACATGTTGGTAAACCGGTTGTATTAAAGCTTTTTTTTTTTTTTTTTAAGTATGGATGTCTCTCTGCCGTAAGGAAAGGAAGAGTGTGGAGCTTGCGGGGTGCCAGGTGTTGTAAAAGTATAGGTTACCCATAGGTTTTACCATTTTCTAACATGCTAGGAGTCAAGAATTGTGAGGAGGAAAAAAAAATCCCCAAATCAGGCTAAGAAAGTGGCAATGTAGAAGAAATGGTGCAGATCCTTTGGCTTTTTTGGTTGTTGGCCCAGAGGTCTACACCTGCCCCCCTCTGTTGAAGTAGAGACAATGGGTAGTATGAGAAATTGAGATTTAAAAAGCTGGATAAGAGCACTTAGCAGAGGATGGTTTCGATCCATCGATCTCTGGGTTATGGGCCCAGCACGCTTCCGCTGCGCCACTCTGCTGTTGCTTGCTTTCTAAGCTTGCCTTCTAAGCTTGCCACTGCCTGTTTCCTAAGCTTGCAAATATGTTTCATGAGCAAGCAACGAGAGGAAAAATGTCCCGTGTTTTGAGAAGATCTGCAATCAAAACTATTGGAGAATGCGGGCATCGATCCCGCTACTTCTCGCATGCAAAGCGAGCGCTCTACCATTTGAGCTAATTCCCCATTTGTACTGCCGGATTGTGGTGCTTGAGACACCACAGGTGTGATTTACACATGTTGGTAAACCGGTTGTATTAAAGCTTTTTTTTTTTTTTTTTATGTATGGATGTCTCTCTGCCGTAAGGAAAGGAAGAGTGTGGAGCTTGCGGGGTGCCAGGTGTTGTAAAAGTATAGGTTACCCATAGGTTTTACCATTTTCTAACATGCTAGGAGTCAAGAATTGTGAGGAGGAAAAAAAAATCCCCAAATCAGGCTAAGAAAGTGGCAATGTAGAAGAAATGGTGCAGATCCTTTGGCTTTTTTGGTTGTTGGCCCAGAGGTCTACACCTGCCCCCCTCTGTTGAAGTAGAGACAATGGGTAGTATGAGAAATTGAGATTTAAAAAGCTGGATAAGAGCACTTAGCAGAGGATGGTTTCGATCCATCGACCTCTGGGTTATGGGCCCAGCACGCTTCCGCTGCGCCACTCTGCTGTTGCTTGCCTTCTAAGCTTGCCTTCTAAGCTTGCCTTCTAAGCTTGCCACTGCCTGTTTCCTAAGCTTGCAAATATGTTTCATGAGCAAGCAACGAGAGGAAAAATGTCCCGTGTTTTGAGAAGATCTGCAATCAAAACTATTGGAGAATGCGGGCATCGATCCCGCTACTTCTCGCATGCAAAGCGAGCGCTCTACCATTTGAGCTAATTCCCCATTTGTGCCGCCGGGTTGTGGTGCTTGAGACACCACAGGTGTGATTTACACATGTTGGTAAACCGGTTGTATTAAAGCTTTTTTTTTTTTTTTTTTAAGTATGGATGTCTCTCTGCCGTAAGGAAAGGAAGAGTGTGGAGCTTGCGGGGTGCCAGGTGTTGTAAAAGTATAGGTTACCCATAGGTTTTACCATTTTCTAACATGCTAGGAGTCAAGAATTGTGAGGAGGAAAAAAAAATCCCCAAATCAGGCTAAGAAAGTGGCAATGTAGAAGAAATAGTGCAGATCCTTTGGCTTTTTTGGTTGTTGGCCCAGAGGTCTACACCTGCCCCCCTCTGTTGAAGTAGAGACAATGGGTAGTATGAGAAATTGAGATTTAAAAAGCTGGATAAGAGCACTTAGCAGAGGATGGTTTCGATCCATCGACCTCTGGGTTATGGGCCCAGCACGCTTCCGCTGCGCCACTCTGCTGTTGCTTGCCTTCTAAGCTTGCCTTCTAAGCTTGCCACTGCCTGTTTCTTAAGCTTGCAAATATGTTTCATGAGCAAGCAACGAGAGGAAAAATGTCCCGTGTTTTGAGAAGATCTGCAATCAAAACTATTGGAGAATGCGGGCATCGATCCCACTACTTCTCGCATGCAAAGCGAGCGCTCTACCATTTGAGCTAATTCCCCATTTGTGCCGCCGGGTTGTGGTGCTTGAGACACCACAGGTGTGATTTACACATGTTGGTAAACCGGTTGTATTAAAGCTTTTTTTTTTTTTTTTTTTAAGTATGGATGTCTCTCTGCCGTAAGGAAAGGAAGAGTGTGGAGCTTGCGGGGTGCCAGGTGTTGTAAAAGTATAGGTTACCCATAGGTTTTACCATTTTCTAACATGCTAGGAGTCAAGAATTGTGAGGAGGAAAAAAAAATCCCCAAATCAGGCTAAGAAAGTGGCAATGTAGAAGAAATAGTGCAGATCCTTTGGCTTTTTTGGTTGTTGGCCCAGAGGTCTACACCTGCCCCCCTCTGTTGAAGTAGAGACAATGGGTAGTATGAGAAATTGAGATTTAAAAAGCTGGATAAGAGCACTTAGCAGAGGATGGTTTCGATCCATCGACCTCTGGGTTATGGGCCCAGCACGCTTCCGCTGCGCCACTCTGCTGTTGCTTGCCTTCTAAGCTTGCCTTCTAAGCTTGCCACTGCCTGTTTCCTAAGCTTGCAAATATGTTTCATGAGCAAGCAACGAGAGGAAAAATGTCCCGTGTTTTGAGAAGATCTGCAATCAAAACTATTGGAGAATGCGGGCATCGATCCCGCTACTTCTCGCATGCAAAGCGAGCGCTCTACCATTTGAGCTAATTCCCCATTTGTACTGCCGGATTGTGGTGCTTGAGACACCACAGGTGTGATTTACACATGTTGGTAAACCGGTTGTATTAAAGCTTTTTTTTTTTTTTTTTAAGTATGGATGTCACTCTGCCGTAAGGAAAGGAAGAGTGTGGAGCTTGCAGGGTGCCAGGTGTTGTAAAAGTATAGGTTACCCATAGGTTTTACCATTTTCTAACATGCTAGGAGTCAAGAATTGTGAGGAGGAAAAAAAAATCCCCAAATCAGGCTAAGAAAGTGGCAATGTAGAAGAAATGGTGCAGATCCTTTGGCTTTTTTGGTTGTTGGCCCAGAGGTCTACACCTGCCCCCCTCTGTTGAAGTAGAGACAATGGGTAGTATGAGAAATTGAGATTTAAAAAGCTGGATAAGAGCACTTAGCAGAGGATGGTTTCGATCCATCGACCTCTGGGTTATGGGCCCAGCACGCTTCCGCTGCGCCACTCTGCTGTTGCTTGCCTTCTAAGCTTGCCTTCTAAGCTTGCCACTGCCTGTTTCTTAAGCTTGCAAATATGTTTCATGAGCAAGCAACGAGAGGAAAAATGTCCCGTGTTTTGAGAAGATCTGCAATCAAAACTATTGGAGAATGCGGGCATCGATCCCGCTACTTCTCGCATGCAAAGCGAGCGCTCTACCATTTGAGCTAATTCCCCATTTGTGCCGCCGGGTTGTGGTGCTTGAGACACCACAGGTGTGATTTACACATGTTGGTAAACCGGTTGTATTAAAGCTTTTTTTTTTTTTTTTTTATGTATGGATGTCTCTCTGCCGTAAGGAAAGGAAGAGTGTGGAGCTTGCGGGGTGCCAGGTGTTGTAAAAGTATAGGTTACCCATAGGTTTTACCATTTTCTAACATGCTAGGAGTCAAGAATTGTGAGGAGGAAAAAAAAATCCCCAAATCAGGCTAAGAAAGTGGCAATGTAGAAGAAATGGTGCAGATCCTTTGGCTTTTTTGGTTGTTGGCCCAGAGGTCTACACCTGCCCCCCTCTGTTGAAGTAGAGACAATGGGTAGTATGAGAAATTGAGATTTAAAAAGCTGGATAAGAGCACTTAGCAGAGGATGGTTTCGATCCATCGACCTCTGGGTTATGGGCCCAGCACGCTTCCGCTGCGCCACTCTGCTGTTGCTTGCCTTCTAAGCTTGCCTTCTAAGCTTGCCACTGCCTGTTTCCTAAGCTTGCAAATATGTTTCATGAGCAAGCAACGAGAGGAAAAATGTCCCATGTTTTGAGAAGATCTGCAATCAAAACTATTGGAGAATGCGGGCATCGATCCCGCTACTTCTCGCATGCAAAGCGAGCGCTCTACCATTTGAGCTAATTCCCCATTTGTACTGCCGGATTGTGGTGCTTGAGACACCACAGGTGTGATTTACACATGTTGGTAAACCGGTTGTATTAAAGCTTTTTTTTTTTTTTTTTAAGTATGGATGTCACTCTGCCGTAAGGAAAGGAAGAGTGTGGAGCTTGCAGGGTGCCAGGTGTTGTAAAAGTATAGGCTACCCATAGGTTTTACCATTTTCTAACATGCTAGGAGTCAAGAATTGTGAGGAGGAAAAAAAAATCCCCAAATCAGGCTAAGAAAGTGGCAATGTAGAAGAAATGGTGCAGATCCTTTGGCTTTTTTGGTTGTTGGCCCAGAGGTCTACACCTGCCCCCCTCTGTTGAAGTAGAGACAATGGGTAGTATGAGAAATTGAGATTTAAAAAGCTGGATAAGAGCACTTAGCAGAGGATGGTTTCGATCCATCAACCTCCGGGTTATGGGCCCAGCACGCTTCCGCTGCGCCACTCTGCTGTTGCTTGCCTTCTAAGCTTGCCTTCTAAGCTTGCCACTGCCTGTTTCCTAAGCTTGCAAATATGTTTCATGAGCAAGCAACGAGAGGAAAAATGTCCCGTGTTTTGAGAAGATCTGCAATCAAAACTATTGGAGAATGCGGGCATCGATCCCGCTACTTCTCGCATGCAAAGCGAGCGCTCTACCATTTGAGCTAATTCCCCATTTGTGCCGCCGGGTTGTGGTGCTTGAGACACCACAGGTGTGATTTACACATGTTGGTAAACCGGTTGTATTAAAGCTTTTTTTTTTTTTTTTTTTAAGTATGGATGTCTCTCTGCCGTAAGGAAAGGAAGAGTGTGGAGCTTGCGGGGTGCCAGGTGTTGTAAAAGTATAGGTTACCCATAGGTTTTACTATTTTCTAACATGCTAGGAGTCAAGAATTGTGAGGAGGAAAAAAAAATCCCCAAATCAGGCTAAGAAAGTGGCAATGTAGAAGAAATGGTGCAGATCCTTTGGCTTTTTTGGTTGTTGGCCCAGAGGTCTACACCTGCCCCCCTCTGTTGAAGTAGAGACAATGGGTAGTATGAGAAATTGAGATTTAAAAAGCTGGATAAGAGCACTTAGCAGAGGATGGTTTCGATCCATCGACCTCTGGGTTATGGGCCCAGCACGCTTCCGCTGCGCCACTCTGCTGTTGCTTGCCTTCTAAGCTTGCCTTCTAAGCTTGCCACTGCCTGTTTCCTAAGCTTGCAAATATGTTTCATGAGCAAGCAACGAGAGGAAAAATGTCCCGTGTTTTGAGAAGATCTGCAATCAAAACTATTGGAGAATGCGGGCATCGATCCCGCTACTGCTCGCATGCAAAGCGAGCGCTCTACCATTTGAGCTAATTCCCCATTTGTACTGCCGGATTGTGGTGCTTGAGACACCACAGGTGTGATTTACACATGTTGGTAAACCGGTTGTATTAAAGCTTTTTTTTTTTTTTTTTATGTATGGATGTCTCTCTGCCGTAAGGAAAGGAAGAGTGTGGAGCTTGCGGGGTGCCAGGTGTTGTAAAAGTATAGGTTACCCATAGGTTTTACCATTTTCTAACATGCTAGGAGTCAAGAATTGTGAGGAGGAAAAAAAAATCCCCAAATCAGGCTAAGAAAGTGGCAATGTAGAAGAAATGGTGCAGATCCTTTGGCTTTTTTGGTTGTTGGCCCAGAGGTCTACACCTGCCCCCCTCTGTTGAAGTAGAGACAATGGGTAGTATGAGAAATTGAGATTTAAAAAGCTGGATAAGAGCACTTAGCAGAGGATGGTTTCGATCCATCGACCTCTGGGTTATGGGCCCAGCACGCTTCCGCTGCGCCACTCTGCTGTTGCTTGCCATCTAAGCTTGCCTTCTAAGCTTGCCACTGCCTGTTTCCTAAGCTTGCAAATATGTTTCATGAGCAAGCAACGAGAGGAAAAATGTCCCGTGTTTTGAGAAGATCTGCAATCAAAACTATTGGAGAATGCGGGCATCGATCCAGCTACTTCTCGCATGCAAAGCGAGCGCTCTACCATTTGAGCTAATTCCCCATTTGTGCCGCCGGGTTGTGGTGCTTGAGACACCACAGGTGTGATTTACACATGTTGGTAAACCGGTTGTATTAAAGCTTTTTTTTTTTTTTTTTTAAGTATGGATGTCTCTCTGCCGTAAGGAAAGGAAGAGTGTGGAGCTTGCGGGGTGCCAGGTGTTGTAAAAGTATAGGTTACCCATAGGTTTTACCATTTTCTAACATGCTAGGAGTCAAGAATTGTGAGGAGGAAAAAAAAATCCCCAAATCAGGCTAAGAAAGTGGCAATGTAGAAGAAATGGTGCAGATCCTTTGGCTTTTTTGGTTGTTGGCCCAGAGGTCTACACCTGCCCCCCTCTGTTGAAGTAGAGACAATGGGTAGTATGAGAAATTGAGATTTAAAAAGCTGGATAAGAGCACTTAGCAGAGGATGGTTTCGATCCATCGACCTCTGGGTTATGGGCCCAGCACGCTTCCGCTGCGCCACTCTGCTGTTGCTTGCCTTCTAAGCTTGCCTTCTAAGCTTGCCACTGCCTGTTTCCTAAGCTTGCAAATATGTTTCATGAGCAAGCAACGAGAGGAAAAATGTCCCGTGTTTTGAGAAGATCTGCAATCAAAACTATTGGAGAATGCGGGCATCGATCCCGCTACTTCTCGCATGCAAAGCGAGCGCTCTACCATTTGAGCTAATTCCCCATTTGTGCCGCTGGGTTGTGGTGCTTGAGACACCACAGGTGTGATTTACACATGTTGGTAAACCGGTTGTATTAAAGCTTTTTTTTTTTTTTTTTTAAGTATGGATGTCTCTCTGCCGTAAGGAAAGGAAGAGTGTGGAGCTTGCGGGGTGCCAGGTGTTGTAAAAGTATAGGTTACCCATAGGTTTTATCATTTTCTAACATGCTAGGAGTCAAGAATTGTGAGGAGGAAAAAAAAATCCCCAAATCAGGCTAAGAAAGTGGCAATGTAGAAGAAATAGTGCAGATCCTTTGGCTTTTTTGGTTGTTGGCCCAGAGGTCTACACCTGCCCCCCTCTGTTGAAGTAGAGACAATGGGTAGTATGAGAAATTGAGATTTAAAAAGCTGGATAAGAGCACTTAGCAGAGGATGGTTTCGATCCATCGACCTCTGGGTTATGGGCCCAGCACGCTTCCGCTGCGCCACTCTGCTGTTGCTTGCCTTCTAAGCTTGCCTTCTAAGCTTGCCACTGCCTGTTTCCTAAGCTTGCAAATATGTTTCATGAGCAAGCAACGAGAGGAAAAATGTCCCGTGTTTTGAGAAGATCTGCAATCAAAACTATTGGAGAATGCGGGCATCGATCCCGCTACTTCTCGCATGCAAAGCGAGCGCTCTACCATTTGAGCTAATTCCCCATTTGTGCCGCCGGGTTGTGGTGCTTGAGACACCACAGGTGTGATTTACACATGTTGGTAAACCGGTTGTATTAAAGCTTTTTTTTTTTTTTTTTTTAAGTATGGATGTCTCTCTGCCGTAAGGAAAGGAAGAGTGTGGAGCTTGCGGGGTGCCAGGTGTTGTAAAAGTATAGGTTACCCATAGGTTTTACTATTTTCTAACATGCTAGGAGTCAAGAATTGTGAGGAGGAAAAAAAAATCCTCAAATCAGGATAAGAAAGTGGCAATGTAGAAGAAATGGTGCAGATCCTTTGGCTTTTTTGGTTGTTGGCCCAGAGGTCTACACCTGCCCCCCTCTGTTGAAGTAGAGACAATGGGTAGTATGAGAAATTGAGATTTAAAAAGCTGGATAAGAGCACTTAGCAGAGGATGGTTTCGATCCATCGACCTCTGGGTTATGGGCCCAGCACGCTTCCGCTGCGCCACTCTGCTGTTGCTTGCCTTCTAAGCTTGCCTTCTAAGCTTGCCTTCTAAGCTTGCCACTGCCTGTTTCCTAAGCTTGCAAATATGTTTCATGAGCAAGCAACGAGAGGAAAAATGTCCCGTGTTTTGAGAAGATCTGCAATCAAAACTATTGGAGAATGCGGGCATCGATCCCGCTACTTCTCGCATGCAAAGCGAGCGCTCTACCATTTGAGCTAATTCCCCATTTGTACTGCCGGATTGTGGTGCTTGAGACACCACAGGTGTGATTTACACATGTTGGTAAACCGGTTGTATTAAAGCTTTTTTTTTTTTTTTTTATGTATGGATGTCTCTCTGCCGTAAGGAAAGGAAGAGTGTGGAGCTTGCGGGGTGCCAGGTGTTGTAAAAGTATAGGTTACCCATAGGTTTTACCATTTTCTAACATGCTAGGAGTCAAGAATTGTGAGGAGGAAAAAAAAATCCCCAAATCAGGCTAAGAAAGTGGCAATGTAGAAGAAATGGTGCAGATCCTTTGGCTTTTTTGGTTGTTGGCCCAGAGGTCTACACCTGCCCCCCTCTGTTGAAGTAGAGACAATGGGTAGTATGAGAAATTGAGATTTAAAAAGCTGGATAAGAGCACTTAGCAGAGGATGGTTTCGATCCATCGACCTCTGGGTTATGGGCCCAGCACGCTTCCGCTGCGCCACTCTGCTGTTGCTTGCCTTCTAAGCTTGCCTTCTAAGCTTGCCACTGCCTGTTTCCTAAGCTTGCAAATATGTTTCATGAGCAAGCAACGAGAGGAAAAATGTCCCGTGTTTTGAGAAGATCTGCAATCAAAACTATTGGAGAATGCGGGCATCGATCCCGCTACTTCTCGCATGCAAAGCGAGCGCTCTACCATTTAAGCTAATTCCCCATTTGTACTGCCGGATTGTGGTGCTTGAGACACCACAGGTGTGATTTACACATGTTGGTAAACCGGTTGTATTAAAGCTTTTTTTTTTTTTAAAGTATGGATGTCTCTCTGCCGTAAGGAAAGGAAGAGTGTGGAGCTTGCGGGGTGCCAGGTGTTGTAAAAGTATAGGTTACCCATAGGTTTTACCATTTTCTAACATTCTAGGAGTCAAGAATTGTGAGGAGGAAAAAAAAAATCCCCAAATCAGGCTAAGAAAGTGGCAATGTAGAAGAAATGGTGCAGATCCTTTGGCTTTTTTGGTTGTTGGTCCAGAGGTCTACACCTGCCCCCCTCTGTTGAAGTAGAGACAATGGGTAGTATGAGAAATTGAGATTTAAAAAGCTGGATAAGAGCACTTAGCAGAGGATGGTTTCGATCCATCGACCTCTGGGTTATGGGCCCAGCACGCTTCCGCTGCGCCACTCTGCTGTTGCTTGCCTTCTAAGCTTGCCTTCTAAGCTTGCCACTGCCTGTTTCCTAAGCTTGCAAATATGTTTCATGAGCAAGCAACGAGAGGAAAATTGTCCCGTGTTTTGAGAAGATCTGCAATCAAAACTATTGGAGAATGCGGGCATCGATCCCGCTACTTCTCGCATGCAAAGCGAGCGCTCTACCATTTGAGCTAATTCCCCATTTGTGCCGCCGGGTTGTGGTGCTTGAGACACCACAGGTGTGATTTACACATGTTGGTAAACCGGTTGTATTAAAGCTTTTTTTTTTTTTTTTTTTAAGTATGGATGTCTCTCTGCCGTAAGGAAAGGAAGAGTGTGGAGCTTGCGGGGTGCCAGGTGTTGTAAAAGTATAGGTTACCCATAGGTTTTACTATTTTCTAACATGCTAGGAGTCAAGAATTGTGAGGAGGAAAAAAAAATCCTCAAATCAGGATAAGAAAGTGGCAATGTAGAAGAAATGGTGCAGATCCTTTGGCTTTTTTGGTTGTTGGCCCAGAGGTCTACACCTGCCCCCCTCTGTTGAAGTAGAGACAATGGGTAGTATGAGAAATTGAGATTTAAAAAGCTGGATAAGAGCACTTAGCAGAGGATGGTTTCGATCCATCGACCTCTGGGTTATGGGCCCAGCACGCTTCCGCTGCGCCACTCTGCTGTTGCTTGCCTTCTAAGCTTGCCTTCTAAGCTTGCCTTCTAAGCTTGCCACTGCCTGTTTCCTAAGCTTGCAAATATGTTTCATGAGCAAGCAACGAGAGGAAAAATGTCCCGTGTTTTGAGAAGATCTGCAATCAAAACTATTGGAGAATGCGGGCATCGATCCCGCTACTTCTCGCATGCAAAGCGAGCGCTCTACCATTTGAGCTAATTCCCCATTTGTACTGCCGGATTGTGGTGCTTGAGACACCACAGGTGTGATTTACACATGTTGGTAAACCGGTTGTATTAAAGCTTTTTTTTTTTTTTTTTATGTATGGATGTCTCTCTGCCGTAAGGAAAGGAAGAGTGTGGAGCTTGCGGGGTGCCAGGTGTTGTAAAAGTATAGGTTACCCATAGGTTTTACCATTTTCTAACATGCTAGGAGTCAAGAATTGTGAGGAGGAAAAAAAAATCCCCAAATCAGGCTAAGAAAGTGGCAATGTAGAAGAAATGGTGCAGATCCTTTGGCTTTTTTGGTTGTTGGCCCAGAGGTCTACACCTGCCCCCCTCTGTTGAAGTAGAGACAATGGGTAGTATGAGAAATTGAGATTTAAAAAGCTGGATAAGAGCACTTAGCAGAGGATGGTTTCGATCCATCGACCTCTGGGTTATGGGCCCAGCACGCTTCCGCTGCGCCACTCTGCTGTTGCTTGCCTTCTAAGCTTGCCTTCTAAGCTTGCCACTGCCTGTTTCCTAAGCTTGCAAATATGTTTCATGAGCAAGCAACGAGAGGAAAAATGTCCCGTGTTTTGAGAAGATCTGCAATCAAAACTATTGGAGAATGCGGGCATCGATCCCGCTACTTCTCGCATGCAAAGCGAGCGCTCTACCATTTAAGCTAATTCCCCATTTGTACTGCCGGATTGTGGTGCTTGAGACACCACAGGTGTGATTTACACATGTTGGTAAACCGGTTGTATTAAAGCTTTTTTTTTTTTTAAAGTATGGATGTCTCTCTGCCGTAAGGAAAGGAAGAGTGTGGAGCTTGCGGGGTGCCAGGTGTTGTAAAAGTATAGGTTACCCATAGGTTTTACCATTTTCTAACATTCTAGGAGTCAAGAATTGTGAGGAGGAAAAAAAAAATCCCCAAATCAGGCTAAGAAAGTGGCAATGTAGAAGAAATGGTGCAGATCCTTTGGCTTTTTTGGTTGTTGGTCCAGAGGTCTACACCTGCCCCCCTCTGTTGAAGTAGAGACAATGGGTAGTATGAGAAATTGAGATTTAAAAAGCTGGATAAGAGCACTTAGCAGAGGATGGTTTCGATCCATCGACCTCTGGGTTATGGGCCCAGCACGCTTCCGCTGCGCCACTCTGCTGTTGCTTGCCTTCTAAGCTTGCCTTCTAAGCTTGCCACTGCCTGTTTCCTAAGCTTGCAAATATGTTTCATGAGCAAGCAACGAGAGGAAAATTGTCCCGTGTTTTGAGAAGATCTGCAATCAAAACTATTGGAGAATGCGGGCATCGATCCCGCTACTTCTCGCATGCAAAGCGAGCGCTCTACCATTTGAGCTAATTCCCCATTTGTGCCGCCGGGTTGTGGTGCTTGAGACGCCACAGGTGTGATTTACCCATGTTGGTAAACCGGTTGTATTAAAGCTTTTTTTCTTTTTTTTTTTTAAGTATGGATGTCACTCTGCCGTAAGGAAAGGAAGAGTGTGGAGCTTGCGGGGTGCCAGGTGTTGTAAAAGTATAGGTTACCCATAGGTTTTACCATTTTCTAACATGCTAGGAGTCAAGAATTGTGAGGAGGAAAAAAAAATCCCCAAATCAGGCTAAGAAAGTGGCAATGTAGAAGAAATGATGCAGATCCTTTGGCTTTTTTGGTTGTTGGCCCAGAGGTCTACACCTGCCCCCCTCTGTTGAAGTAGAGACAATGGGTAGTATGAGAAATTGAGATTTAAAAAGCTGGATAAGAGCACTTAGCAGAGGATGGATTCGATCCATCGACCTCTGGGTTATGGGCCCAGCACGCTTCCGCTGCGCCACTCTGCTGTTGCTTGTCTTCTAAGCTTGTCTTCTAAGCTTGCCTTCTAAGCTTGCCACTGCCTGTTTCCTAAGCTTGCAAATATGTTTCATGAGCAAGCAACGAGAAGAAAAATGTTCCGTGTTTTGAGAAGAACTGCAATCAAAACTATTGGAGAATGCGGGCATCGATCCCGCTACTTCTTGCATGCGAAGCGAGCGCTCTACCATTTGAGCTAATTCCCCATTTGTGCCGCCGGGTTGTGGTGCTTGAGACGCCACAGGTGTGATTTACCCATGTTGGTAAACCGGTTGTATTAAAGCTTTTTTTTTTTTTTTTTTTTTAAGTATGGATGTCACTCTGCCGTAAGGAAAGGAAGAGTGTGGAGCTTGCGGGGTGCCAGGTGTTGTAAAAGTATAGGTTACCCATAGGTTTTACCATTTTCTAACATGCTAGGAGTCAAGAATTGTGAGGAGG
The DNA here is from genome assembly GCF_050947455.1 of Rhinoderma darwinii. Lineage (NCBI taxonomy): Eukaryota > Metazoa > Chordata > Amphibia > Anura > Rhinodermatidae > Rhinoderma > Rhinoderma darwinii. The sequence continues at coordinate 667,807 of NC_134690.1, read as the reverse complement.
AAAAAGAAAATCCCCAAATCAGGCTAAGAAAGTGGCAATGTAGAAGAAATGGTGCAGATCCTTTGGCTTTTTTGGTTGTTGGCCCAGAAGTCTACACCTGCCCCCCTCTGTTGAAGTAGAGACAATGGGTAGTATGAGAAATTGAGATTTAAAAAGCTGGATAAGAGCACTTAGCAGAATATGGTTTCGATCCATCGACCTCTGGGTTATGGGCCCAGCACGCTTCCGCTGCGCCACTCTGCTGTTGCTTGTCTTCTAAGCTTGCCTTCTAAGCTTGCCACTGCTTGTTTCCTAAGCTTGCAAATATGTTTCATGAGCAAGCAACGAGAGGAAAAATGTCCTGTGTTTTGAGAAGAACTGCAATCAAAACTATTGGAGAATGCGGGCATCGATCCCGCTACTTCTCGCATGCGAAGCGAGCGCTCTACCATTTGAGCTAATTCCCCATTTGTGCCGCCGGGTTGTGGTGCTTGAGACGCCACAGGTGTGATTTACCCATGTTGGTAAACCGGTTGTATTAAAGCTTTTTTTTTTTTTTTAAGTATGGATGTCTCTGTGCCGTAAGGAAAGGAAGAGTGTGGAGCTTGCGGGGTGCCAGGTGTTGTAAAAGTATAGGTTACCCATAGGTTTTACCATTTTCTAACATGCTAGGAGTCAAGAATTGTGAGGAGGAAAAAAAAAATCCCCAAATCAGGCTAAGAAAGTGGCAATGTAGAAGAAATGGTGCAGATCCTTTGGCTTTTTTGGTTGTTGGCCCAGAAGTCTACACCTGCCCCCCTCTGTTGAAGTAGAGACAATGGGTAGTATGAGAAATTGAGATTTAAAAAGCTGGATAAGAGCACTTAGCAGAGGATGGTTTCGATCCATCGACCTCTGGGTTATGGGCCCAGCACGCTTCCGCTGCGCCACTCTGCTGTTGCTTGGCTTCTAAGCTTGCCTTCTAAGCTTGCCACTGCCTGTTTCCTAAGCTTGCAAATATGTTTCATGAGCAAGCAACGAGAGGAAAAATGTCCCGTGTTTTGAGAAGAACTGCAATCAAAACTATTGGAGAATGCGGGCATCGATCCCGCTACTTCTTGCATGCAAAGCGAGCGCTCTACCATTTGAGCTAATTCCCCATTTGTGCCGCCGGGTTGTGGTGCTTGAGACACCACAGGTGTGATTTACACATGTTGGTAAACCGGTTGTATTAAAGCTTTTTTTTTTTTTTAAGTATGGATGTCTCTCTGCCGTAAGGAAAGGAAGAGTGTGGAGCTTGCGGGGTGCCAGGTGTTGTAAAAGTATAGGTTACCCATAGGTTTTACCATTTTCTAACATGCTAGGAGTCAAGAATTGTGAGGAGGAAAAAAAAAATCCCCAAATCAGGCTAAGAAAGTGGCAATGTAGAAGAAATGGTGCAGATCCTTTGGCTTTTTTGGTTGTTTTGGTTGTTGGCCCAGAGGTCTACACCTGCCCCCCTCTGTTGAAGTAGAGACAATGGGTAGTATGAGAAATTGAGATTTAAAAAGCTGGATAAGAGCACTTAGCAGAGGATGGTTTCGATCCATCGACCTCTGGGTTATGGGCCCAGCACGCTTCCGCTGCGCCACTCTGCTGTTGCTTGCCTTCTAAGCTTGCCTTCTAAGCTTGCCACTGCCTGTTTCCTAAGCTTGCAAATATGTTTCATGAGCAAGCAACGAGAGGAAAATTGTCCCGTGTTTTGAGAAGAACTGCAATCAAAACTATTGGAGAATGCGGGCATCGATCCCGCTACTTCTCGCATGCAAAGCGAGCGCTCTACCATTTGAGCTAATTCCCCATTTGTGCCGCCGGGTTGTGGTGCTTGAGACACCACAGGTGTGATTTACACATGTTGGTAAACCGGTTGTATTAAAGCTTTTATTTTTTATTTTTTTTTTAAGTATGGATGTCTCTCTGCCGTAAGGAAAGGAAGAGTGTGGAGCTTGCGGGGTGCCAGGTGTTGTAAAAGTATAGGTTACCCATAGGTTTTACCATTTTCTAACATGCTAGGAGTCAAGAATTGTGAGGAGGAAAAAAAAAATCCCCAAATCAGGCTAAGAAAGTGGCAATGTAGAAGAAATGGTGCAGATCCTTTGGCTTTTTTGGTTGTTGGCCCAGAGGTCTACACCTGCCCCCCTCTGTTGAAGTAGAGACAATGGGTAGTATGAGAAATTGAGATTGAAAAAGCTGGATAAGAGCACTTAGCAGAGGATGGTTTCGATCCATCGACCTCTGGGTTATGGGCCCAGCACGCTTCTGCTGCGCCACTCTGCTGTTGCTTGCCTTCTAAGCTTGCCTTCTAAGCTTGCCACTGCCTGTTTCCTAAGCTTGCAAATATGTTTCATGAGCAAGCAACGAGAGGAAAATTGTCCCGTGTTTTGAGAAGATCTGCAATCAAAACTATTGGAGAATGCGGGCATCGATCCCGCTACTTCTCGCATGCAAAGCGAGCGCTCTACCATTTGAGCTAATTCCCCATTTGTGCCGCCGGGTTGTGGTGCTTGAGACACCACAGGTGTGATTTACACATGTTGGTAAACCGGTTGTATTAAAGCTTTTTTTTTTTATTTTTTTTTTAAGTATGGATGTCTCTCTGCCGTAAGGAAAGGAAGAGTGTGGAGCTTGCGGGGTGCCAGGTGTTGTAAAAGTATAGGTTACCCATAGGTTTTACCATTTTCTAACATGCTAGGAGTCAAGAATTGTGAGGAGGAAAAAAAAAATCCCCAAATCAGGCTAAGAAAGTGGCAATGTAGAAGAAATGGTGCAGATCCTTTGGCTTTTTTGGTTGTTGGCCCAGAGGTCTACACCTGCCCCCCTCTGTTGAAGTAGAGACAATGGGTAGTATGAGAAATTGAGATTGAAAAAGCTGGATAAGAGCACTTAGCAGAGGATGGTTTCGATCCATCGACCTCTGGGTTATGGGCCCAGCACGCTTCCGCTGCGCCACTCTGCTGTTGCTTGCCTTCTAAGCTTGCCACTGCCTGTTTCCTAAGCTTGCAAATATGTTTCATGAGCAAGCAACGAGAGGAAAATTGTCCCGTGTTTTGAGAAGAACTGCAATCAAAACTATTGGAGAATGCGGGCATCGATCCCGCTACTTCTCGCATGCAAAGCGAGCGCTCTACCATTTGAGCTAATTCCCCATTTGTGCCGCCGGGTTGTGGTGCTTGAGACACCACAGGTGTGATTTACACATGTTGGTAAACCGGTTGTATTAAAGCTTTTTTTTTTTTTTTTTTTTTTAAGTATGGATGTCTCTCTGCCGTAAGGAAAGGAAGAGTGTGGAGCTTGCGGGGTGCCAGGTGTTGTAAAAGTATAGGTTACCCATAGGTTTTACCATTTTCTAACATGCTAGGAGTCAAGAATTGTGAGGAGGAAAAAAAAAATCCCCAAATCAGGCTAAGAAAGTGGCAATGTAGAAGAAATGGTGCAGATCCTTTGGCTTTTTTGGTTGTTGGCCCAGAGGTCTACACCTGCCCCTCTCTGTTGAAGTAGAGACAATGGGTAGTATGAGAAATTGAGATTTAAAAAGCTGGATAAGAGCACTTAGCAGAGGATGGTTTCGATCCATCGACCTCTGGGTTATGGGCCCAGCACGCTTCCGCTGCGCCACTCTGCTGTTGCTTGCCTTCTAAGCTTGCCTTCTAAGCTTGCCACTGCCTGTTTCCTAAGCTTGCAAATATGTTTCATGAGCAAGCAACGAGAGGAAAATTGTCCCGTGTTTTGAGAAGAACTGCAATCAAAACTATTGGAGAATGCGGGCATCGATCCCGCTACTTCTCGCATGCAAAGCGAGCGCTCTACCATTTGAGCTAATTCCCCATTTGTGCCGCCGGGTTGTGGTGCTTGAGACACCACAGGTGTGATTTACACATGTTGGTAAACCGGTTGTATTAAAGCTTTTATTTTTTATTTTTTTTTTAAGTATGGATGTCTCTCTGCCGTAAGGAAAGGAAGAGTGTGGAGCTTGCGGGGTGCCAGGTGTTGTAAAAGTATAGGTTACCCATAGGTTTTACCATTTTCTAACATGCTAGGAGTCAAGAATTGTGAGGAGGAAAAAAAAAATCCCCAAATCAGGCTAAGAAAGTGGCAATGTAGAAGAAATGGTGCAGATCCTTTGGCTTTTTTGGTTGTTGGCCCAGAGGTCTACACCTGCCCCCCTCTGTTGAAGTAGAGACAATGGGTAGTATGAGAAATTGAGATTGAAAAAGCTGGATAAGAGCACTTAGCAGAGGATGGTTTCGATCCATCGACCTCTGGGTTATGGGCCCAGCACGCTTCCGCTGCGCCACTCTGCTGTTGCTTGCCTTCTAAGCTTGCCTTCTAAGCTTGCCACTGCCTGTTTCCTAAGCTTGCAAATATGTTTCATGAGCAAGCAACGAGAGGAAAATTGTCCCGTGTTTTGAGAAGATCTGCAATCAAAACTATTGGAGAATGCGGGCATCGATCCCGCTACTTCTCGCATGCAAAGCGAGCGCTCTACCATTTGAGCTAATTCCCCATTTGTGCCGCCGGGTTGTGGTGCTTGAGACACCACAGGTGTGATTTACACATGTTGGTAAACCGGTTGTATTAAAGCTTTTTTTTTTTATTTTTTTTTTAAGTATGGATGTCTCTCTGCCGTAAGGAAAGGAAGAGTGTGGAGCTTGCGGGGTGCCAGGTGTTGTAAAAGTATAGGTTACCCATAGGTTTTACCATTTTCTAACATGCTAGGAGTCAAGAATTGTGAGGAGGAAAAAAAAAATCCCCAAATCAGGCTAAGAAAGTGGCAATGTAGAAGAAATGGTGCAGATCCTTTGGCTTTTTTGGTTGTTGGCCCAGAGGTCTACACCTGCCCCCCTCTGTTGAAGTAGAGACAATGGGTAGTATGAGAAATTGAGATTGAAAAAGCTGGATAAGAGCACTTAGCAGAGGATGGTTTCGATCCATCGACCTCTGGGTTATGGGCCCAGCACGCTTCCGCTGCGCCACTCTGCTGTTGCTTGCCTTCTAAGCTTGCCACTGCCTGTTTCCTAAGCTTGCAAATATGTTTCATGAGCAAGCAACGAGAGGAAAATTGTCCCGTGTTTTGAGAAGAACTGCAATCAAAACTATTGGAGAATGCGGGCATCGATCCCGCTACTTCTCGCATGCAAAGCGAGCGCTCTACCATTTGAGCTAATTCCCCATTTGTGCCGCCGGGTTGTGGTGCTTGAGACACCACAGGTGTGATTTACACATGTTGGTAAACCGGTTGTATTAAAGCTTTTTTTTTTTTTTTTTTTTTTAAGTATGGATGTCTCTCTGCCGTAAGGAAAGGAAGAGTGTGGAGCTTGCGGGGTGCCAGGTGTTGTAAAAGTATAGGTTACCCATAGGTTTTACCATTTTCTAACATGCTAGGAGTCAAGAATTGTGAGGAGGAAAAAAAAAATCCCCAAATCAGGCTAAGAAAGTGGCAATGTAGAAGAAATGGTGCAGATCCTTTGGGTTTTTTGGTTGTTGGCCCAGAGGTCTACACCTGCCCCTCTCTGTTGAAGTAGAGACAATGGGTAGTATGAGAAATTGAGATTGAAAAAGCTGGATAAGAGCACTTAGCAGAGGATGGTTTCGATCCATCGACCTCTGGGTTATGGGCCCAGCACGCTTCCGCTGCGCCACTCTGCTGTTGCTTGCCTTCTAAGCTTGCCTTCTAAGCTTGCCACTGCCTGTTTCCTAAGCTTGCAAATATGTTTCATGAGCAAGCAACGAGAGGAAAATTGTCCCGTGTTTTGAGAAGAACTGCAATCAAAACTATTGGAGAATGCGGGCATCGATCCCGCTACTTCTCGCATGCAAAGCGAGCGCTCTACCATTTGAGCTAATTCCCCATTTGTGCCGCCGGGTTGTGGTGCTTGAGACACCACAGGTGTGATTTACACATGTTGGTAAACCGGTTGTATTAAAGCTTTTTTTTTTTATTTTTTTTTTAAGTATGGATGTCTCTCTGCCGTAAGGAAAGGAAGAGTGTGGAGCTTGCGGGGTGCCAGGTGTTGTAAAAGTATAGGTTACCCATAGGTTTTACCATTTTCTAACATGCTAGGAGTCAAGAATTGTGAGGAGGAAAAAAAAAATCCCCAAATCAGGCTAAGAAAGTGGCAATGTAGAAGAAATGGTGCAGATCCTTTGGCTTTTTTGGTTGTTGGCCCAGAGGTCTACACCTGCCCCCCTCTGTTGAAGTAGAGACAATGGGTAGTATGAGAAATTGAGATTGAAAAAGCTGGATAAGAGCACTTAGCAGAGGATGGTTTCGATCCATCGACCTCTGGGTTATGGGCCCAGCACGCTTCCGCTGCGCCACTCTGCTGTTGCTTGCCTTCTAAGCTTGCCTTCTAAGCTTGCCACTGCCTGTTTCCTAAGCTTGCAAATATGTTTCATGAGCAAGCAACGAGAGGAAAATTGTCCCGTGTTTTGAGAAGAACTGCAATCAAAACTATTGGAGAATGCGGGCATCGATCCCGCTACTTCTCGCATGCAAAGCGAGCGCTCTACCATTTGAGCTAATTCCCCATTTGTGCCGCCGGGTTGTGGTGCTTGAGACACCACAGGTGTGATTTACACATGTTGGTAAACCGGTTGTATTAAAGCTTTTATTTTTTATTTTTTTTTTAAGTATGGATGTCTCTCTGCCGTAAGGAAAGGAAGAGTGTGGAGCTTGCGGGGTGCCAGGTGTTGTAAAAGTATAGGTTACCCATAGGTTTTACCATTTTCTAACATGCTAGGAGTCAAGAATTGTGAGGAGGAAAAAAAAAATCCCCAAATCAGGCTAAGAAAGTGGCAATGTAGAAGAAATGGTGCAGATCCTTTGGCTTTTTTGGTTGTTGGCCCAGAGGTCTACACCTGCCCCTCTCTGTTGAAGTAGAGACAATGGGTAGTATGAGAAATTGAGATTGAAAAAGCTGGATAAGAGCACTTAGCAGAGGATGGTTTCGATCCATCGACCTCTGGGTTATGGGCCCAGCACGCTTCCGCTGCGCCACTCTGCTGTTGCTTGCCTTCTAAGCTTGCCTTCTAAGCTTGCCACTGCCTGTTTCCTAAGCTTGCAAATATGTTTCATGAGCAAGCAACGAGAGGAAAATTGTCCCGTGTTTTGAGAAGAACTGCAATCAAAACTATTGGAGAATGCGGGCATCGATCCCGCTACTTCTCGCATGCAAAGCGAGCGCTCTACCATTTGAGCTAATTCCCCATTTGTGCCGCCGGGTTGTGGTGCTTGAGACACCACAGGTGTGATTTACACATGTTGGTAAACCGGTTGTATTAAAGCTTTTTTTTTTTATTTTTTTTTTAAGTATGGATGTCTCTCTGCCGTAAGGAAAGGAAGAGTGTGGAGCTTGCGGGGTGCCAGGTGTTGTAAAAGTATAGGTTACCCATAGGTTTTACCATTTTCTAACATGCTAGGAGTCAAGAATTGTGAGGAGGAAAAAAAAAATCCCCAAATCAGGCTAAGAAAGTGGCAATGTAGAAGAAATGGTGCAGATCCTTTGGCTTTTTTGGTTGTTGGCCCAGAGGTCTACACCTGCCCCCCTCTGTTGAAGTAGAGACAATGGGTAGTATGAGAAATTGAGATTGAAAAAGCTGGATAAGAGCACTTAGCAGAGGATGGTTTCGATCCATCGACCTCTGGGTTATGGGCCCAGCACGCTTCCGCTGCGCCACTCTGCTGTTGCTTGCCTTCTAAGCTTGCCTTCTAAGCTTGCCACTGCCTGTTTCCTAAGCTTGCAAATATGTTTCATGAGCAAGCAACGAGAGGAAAATTGTCCCGTGTTTTGAGAAGAACTGCAATCAAAACTATTGGAGAATGCGGGCATCGATCCCGCTACTTCTCGCATGCAAAGCGAGCGCTCTACCATTTGAGCTAATTCCCCATTTGTGCCGCCGGGTTGTGGTGCTTGAGACACCACAGGTGTGATTTACACATGTTGGTAAACCGGTTGTATTAAAGCTTTTTTTTTTTATTTTTTTTTTAAGTATGGATGTCTCTCTGCCGTAAGGAAAGGAAGAGTGTGGAGCTTGCGGGGTGCCAGGTGTTGTAAAAGTAAAGGTTACCCATAGGTTTTACCATTTTCTAACATGCTAGGAGTCAAGAATTGTGAGGAGGAAAAAAAAAATCCCCAAATCAGGCTAAGAAAGTGGCAATGTAGAAGAAATGGTGCAGATCCTTTGGCTTTTTTGGTTGTTGGCCCAGAGGTCTACACCTGCCCCCCTCTGTTGAAGTAGAGACAATGGGTATTATGAGAAATTGAGATTGAAAAAGCTGGATAAGAGCACTTAGCAGAGGATGGTTTCGATCCATCGACCTCTGGGTTATGGGCCCAGCACGCTTCCGCTGCGCCACTTTGCTGTTGCTTGCCTTCTAAGCTTGCCTTCTAAGCTTGGCACTGCCTGTTTCCTAAGCTTGCAAATATGTTTCATGAGCAAGCAACGAGAGGAAAATTGTCCCGTGTTTTGAGAAGAACTGCAATCAAAACTATTGGAGAATGCGGGCATCGATCCCGCTACTTCTCGCATGCAAAGCGAGCGCTCTACCATTTGAGCTAATTCCCCATTTGTGCCGCCGGGTTGTGGTGCTTGAGACACCACAGGTGTGATTTACCCATGTTGGTAAACCGGTTGTATTAAAGCTTTTTTTTTTTTTTTAAGTATGGATGTCTCTCTGCCGTAAGGAAAGGAAGAGTGTGGAGCTTGCGGGGTGCCAGGTGTTGTAAAAGTAAAGGTTACCCATAGGTTTTACCATTTTCTAACATGCTAGGAGTCAAGAATTGTGAGGAGGAAAAAAAAAATCCCCAAATCAGGCTAAGAAAGTGGCAATGTAGAAGAAATGGTGCAGATCCTTTGGCTTTTTTGGTTGTTGGCCCAGAGGTCTACACCTGCCCCCCTCTGTTGAAGTAGAGACAATGGGTAGTATGAGAAATTGAGATTGAAAAAGCTGGATAAGAGCACTTAGCAGAGGATGGTTTCGATCCATCGACCTCTGGGTTATGGGCCCAGCACGCTTCCGCTGCGCCACTCTGCTGTTGCTTGCCTTCTAAGCTTGCCTTCTAAGCTTGCCACTGCCTGTTTCCTAAGCTTGCAAATATGTTTCATGAGCAAGCAACGAGAGGAAAATTGTCCCGTGTTTTGAGAAGATCTGCAATCAAAACTATTGGAGAATGCGGGCATCGATCCCGCTACTTCTCACATGCAAAGCGAGCGCTCTACCATTTGAGCTAATTCCCCATTTGTGCCGCTGGGTTGTGGTGCTTGAGACACCACAGGTGTGATTTACACATGTTGGTAAACCGGTTGTATTAAAGCTTTTTTTTTTTTTTAAGTATGGATGTCTCTCTGCCGTAAGGAAAGGAAGAGTGTGGAGCTTGCGGGGTGCCAGGTGTTGTAAAAGTATAGGTTACCCATAGGTTTTACCATTTTCTAACATGCTAGGAGTCAAGAATTGTGAGGAGGAAAAAAAAAATCCCCAAATCAGGCTAAGAAAGTGGCAATGTAGAAGAAATGGTGCAGATCCTTTGGCTTTTTTGGTTGTTGGCCCAGAGGTCTACACCTGCCCCCCTCTGTTGAAGTAGAGACAATGGGTAGTATGAGAAATTGAGATTGAAAAAGCTGGATAAGAGCACTTAGCAGAGGATGGTTTCGATCCATCGACCTCTGGGTTATGGGCCCAGCACGCTTCCGCTGCGCCACTCTGCTGTTGCTTGCCTTCTAAGCTTGCCTTCTAAGCTTGCTACTGCCTGTTTCCTAAGCTTGCAAATATGTTTCATGAGCAAGCAACGAGAGGAAAATTGTCCCGTGTTTTGAGAAGAACTGCAATCAAAACTATTGGAGAATGCGGGCATCGATCCCGCTACTTCTCGCATGCAAAGCGAGCGCTCTACCATTTGAGCTAATTCCCCATTTGTGCCGCCGGGTTGTGGTGCTTGAGACACCACAGGTGTGATTTACACATGTTGGTAAACCGGTTGTATTAAAGCTTTTTTTTTTTTTTTAAGTATGGATGTCTCTCTGCCGTAAGGAAAGGAAGAGTGTGGAGCTTGCGGGGTGCCAGGTGTTGTAAAAGTATAGGTTACCCATAGGTTTTACCATTTTCTAACATGCTAGGAGTCAAGAATTGTGAGGAGGAAAAAAAAAATCCCCAAATCAGGCTAAGAAAGTGGCAATGTAGAAGAAATGGTGCAGATCCTTTGGCTTTTTTGGTTGTTGGCCCAGAGGTCTACACCTGCCCCCCTCTGTTGAAGTAGAGACAATGGGTAGTATGAGAAATTGAGATTTAAAAAGCTGGATAAGAGCACTTAGCAGAGGATGGTTTCGATCCATCGACCTCTGGGTTATGGGCCCAGCACGCTTCCGCTGCGCCACTCTGCTGTTGCTTGCCTTCTAAGCTTGCCTTCTAAGCTTGCCACTGCCTGTTTCCTAAGCTTGCAAATATGTTTCATGAGCAAGCAACGAGAGGAAAATTGTCCCGTGTTTTGAGAAGAACTGCAATCAAAACTATTGGAGAATGCGGGCATCGATCCCGCTACTTCTCGCATGCAAAGCGAGCGCTCTACCATTTGAGCTAATTCCCCATTTGTGCCGCCGGGTTGTGGTGCTTGAGACACCACAGGTGTGATTTACACATGTTGGTAAACCGGTTGTATTAAAGCTTTTTTTTTTTATTTTTTTTTTAAGTATGGATGTCTCTCTGCCGTAAGGAAAGGAAGAGTGTGGAGCTTGCGGGGTGCCAGGTGTTGTAAAAGTATAGGTTACCCATAGGTTTTACCATTTTCTAACATGCTAGGAGTCAAGAATTGTGAGGAGGAAAAAAAAAATCCCCAAATCAGGCTAAGAAAGTGGCAATGTAGAAGAAATGGTGCAGATCCTTTGGCTTTTTTGGTTGTTGGCCCAGAGGTCTACACCTGCCCCCCTCTGTTGAAGTAGAGACAATGGGTAGTATGAGAAATTGAGATTGAAAAAGCTGGATAAGAGCACTTAGCAGAGGATGGTTTCGATCCATCGACCTCTGGGTTATGGGCCCAGCACGCTTCCGCTGCGCCACTCTGCTGTTGCTTGCCTTCTAAGCTTGCCTTCTAAGCTTGCCACTGCCTGTTTCCTAAGCTTGCAAATATGTTTCATGAGCAAGCAACGAGAGGAAAATTGTCCCGTGTTTTGAGAAGAACTGCAATCAAAACTATTGGAGAATGCGGGCATCGATCCCGCTACTTCTCGCATGCAAAGCGAGCGCTCTACCATTTGAGCTAATTCCCCATTTGTGCCGCCGGGTTGTGGTGCTTGAGACACCACAGGTGTGATTTACACATGTTGGTAAACCGGTTGTATTAAAGCTTTTATTTTTTATTTTTTTTTTAAGTATGGATGTCTCTCTGCCGTAAGGAAAGGAAGAGTGTGGAGCTTGCGGGGTGCCAGGTGTTGTAAAAGTATAGGTTACCCATAGGTTTTACCATTTTCTAACATGCTAGGAGTCAAGAATTGTGAGGAGGAAAAAAAAAATCCCCAAATCAGGCTAAGAAAGTGGCAATGTAGAAGAAATGGTGCAGATCCTTTGGCTTTTTTGGTTGTTGGCCCAGAGGTCTACACCTGCCCCCCTCTGTTGAAGTAGAGACAATGGGTAGTATGAGAAATTGAGATTGAAAAAGCTGGATAAGAGCACTTAGCAGAGGATGGTTTCGATCCATCGACCTCTGGGTTATGGGCCCAGCACGCTTCCGCTGCGCCACTCTGCTGTTGCTTGCCTTCTAAGCTTGCCTTCTAAGCTTGCCACTGCCTGTTTCCTAAGCTTGCAAATATGTTTCATGAGCAAGCAACGAGAGGAAAATTGTCCCGTGTTTTGAGAAGAACTGCAATCAAAACTATTGGAGAATGCGGGCATCGATCCCGCTACTTCTCGCATGCAAAGCGAGCGCTCTACCATTTGAGCTAATTCCCCATTTGTGCCGCCGGGTTGTGGTGCTTGAGACACCACAGGTGTGATTTACACATGTTGGTAAACCGGTTGTATTAAAGCTTTTTTTTTTTATTTTTTTTTTAAGTATGGATGTCTCTCTGCCGTAAGGAAAGGAAGAGTGTGGAGCTTGCGGGGTGCCAGGTGTTGTAAAAGTATAGGTTACCCATAGGTTTTACCATTTTCTAACATGCTAGGAGTCAAGAATTGTGAGGAGGAAAAAAAAAATCCCCAAATCAGGCTAAGAAAGTGGCAATGTAGAAGAAATGGTGCAGATCCTTTGGCTTTTTTGGTTGTTGGCCCAGAGGTCTACACCTGCCCCCCTCTGTTGAAGTAGAGACAATGGGTAGTATGAGAAATTGAGATTTAAAAAGCTGGATAAGAGCACTTAGCAGAGGATGGTTTCGATCCATCGACCTCTGGGTTATGGGCCCAGCACGCTTCCGCTGCGCCACTCTGCTGTTGCTTGCCTTCTAAGCTTGCCTTCTAAGCTTGCCACTGCCTGTTTCCTAAGCTTGCAAATATGTTTCATGAGCAAGCAACGAGAGGAAAATTGTCCCGTGTTTTGAGAAGAACTGCAATCAAAACTATTGGAGAATGCGGGCATCGATCCCGCTACTTCTCGCATGCAAAGCGAGCGCTCTACCATTTGAGCTAATTCCCCATTTGTGCCGCCGGGTTGTGGTGCTTGAGACACCACAGGTGTGATTTACACATGTTGGTAAACCGGTTGTATTAAAGCTTTTTTTTTTTTTTTTTTTTTTAAGTATGGATGTCTCTCTGCCGTAAGGAAAGGAAGAGTGTGGAGCTTGCGGGGTGCCAGGTGTTGTAAAAGTATAGGTTACCCATAGGTTTTACCATTTTCTAACATGCTAGGAGTCAAGAATTGTGAGGAGGAAAAAAAAAATCCCCAAATCAGGCTAAGAAAGTGGCAATGTAGAAGAAATGGTGCAGATCCTTTGGCTTTTTTGGTTGTTGGCCCAGAGGTCTACACCTGCCCCCCTCTGTTGAAGTAGAGACAATGGGTAGTATGAGAAATTGAGATTGAAAAAGCTGGATAAGAGCACTTAGCAGAGGATGGTTTCGATCCATCGACCTCTGGGTTATGGGCCCAGCACGCTTCCGCTGCGCCACTCTGCTGTTGCTTGCCTTCTAAGCTTGCCTTCTAAGCTTGCCACTGCCTGTTTCCTAAGCTTGCAAATATGTTTCATGAGCAAGCAACGAGAGGAAAATTGTCCCGTGTTTTGAGAAGAACTGCAATCAAAACTATTGGAGAATGCGGGCATCGATCCCGCTACTTCTCGCATGCAAAGCGAGCGCTCTACCATTTGAGCTAATTCCCCATTTGTGCCGCCGGGTTGTGGTGCTTGAGACACCACAGGTGTGATTTACACATGTTGGTAAACCGGTTGTATTAAAGCTTTTTTTTTTTATTTTTTTTTTAAGTATGGATGTCTCTCTGCCGTAAGGAAAGGAAGAGTGTGGAGCTTGCGGGGTGCCAGGTGTTGTAAAAGTATAGGTTACCCATAGGTTTTACCATTTTCTAACATGCTAGGAGTCAAGAATTGTGAGGAGGAAAAAAAAAATCCCCAAATCAGGCTAAGAAAGTGGCAATGTAGAAGAAATGGTGCAGATCCTTTGGCTTTTTTGGTTGTTGGCCCAGAGGTCTACACCTGCCCCCCTCTGTTGAAGTAGAGACAATGGGTAGTATGAGAAATTGAGATTGAAAAAGCTGGATAAGAGCACTTAGCAGAGGATGGTTTCGATCCATCGACCTCTGGGTTATGGGCCCAGCACGCTTCCGCTGCGCCACTCTGCTGTTGCTTGCCTTCTATGCTTGCCTTCTAAGCTTGCCTTCTAAGCTTGCCACTGCCTGTTTCCTAAGCTTGCAAATATGTTTCATGAGCAAGCAACGAGAGGAAAATTGTCCCGTGTTTTGAGAAGAACTGCAATCAAAACTATTGGAGAATGCGGGCATCGATCCCGCTACTTCTCGCATGCAAAGCGAGTGCTCTACCATTTGAGCTAATTCCCCATTTGTGCCACCGGGTTGTGGTGCTTTAGACACCACAGGTGTGATTTACACATGTTGGTAAACCGGTTGTATTAAAGCTTTTTTTTTTTATTTTTTTTTTAAGTATGGATGTCTCTCTGCCGTAAGGAAAGGAAGAGTGTGGAGCTTGCGGGGTGCCAGGTGTTGTAAAAGTATAGGTTACCCATAGGTTTTACCATTTTCTAACATGCTAGGAGTCAAGAATTGTGAGGAGGAAAAAAAAAATCCCCAAATCAGGCTAAGAAAGTGGCAATGTAGAAGAAATGGTGCAGATCCTTTGGCTTTTTTGGTTGTTGGCCCAGAGGTCTACACCTGCCCCCCTCTGTTGAAGTAGAGACAATGGGTAGTATGAGAAATTGAGATTGAAAAAGCTGGATAAGAGCACTTAGCAGAGGATGGTTTCGATCCATCGACCTCTGGGTTATGGGCCCAGCACGCTTCCGCTGCGCCACTCTGCTGTTGCTTGCCTTCTAAGCTTGCCTTCTAAGCTTGCCACTGCCTGTTTCCTAAGCTTGCAAATATGTTTCATGAGCAAGCAACGAGAGGAAAATTGTCCCGTGTTTTGAGAAGAACTGCAATCAAAACTATTGGAGAATGCGGGCATCGATCCCGCTACTTCTCGCATGCAAAGCGAGCGCTCTACCATTTGAGCTAATTCCCCATTTGTGCCGCCGGGTTGTGGTGCTTGAGACACCACAGGTGTGATTTACACATGTTGGTAAACCGGTTGTATTAAAGCTTTTTTTTTTTATTTTTTTTTTAAGTATGGATGTCTCTCTGCCGTAAGGAAAGGAAGAGTGTGGAGCTTGCGGGGTGCCAGGTGTTGTAAAAGTATAGGTTACCCATAGGTTTTACCATTTTCTAACATGCTAGGAGTCAAGAATTGTGAGGAGGAAAAAAAAAATCCCCAAATCAGGCTAAGAAAGTGGCAATGTAGAAGAAATGGTGCAGATCCTTTGGCTTTTTTGGTTGTTGGCCCAGAGGTCTACACCTGCCCCCCTCTGTTGAAGTAGAGACAATGGGTAGTATGAGAAATTGAGATTTAAAAAGCTGGATAAGAGCACTTAGCAGAGGATGGTTTCGATCCATCGACCTCTGGGTTATGGGCCCAGCACGCTTCCGCTGCGCCACTCTGCTGTTGCTTGCCTTCTAAGCTTGCCACTGCATGTTTGATAAGCTTGCAAATATGTTTCATGAGCAAGCAACGAGAGGAAAATTGTCCCGTGTTTTGAGAAGAACTGCAATCAAAACTATTGGAGAATGCGGGCATCGATCCCGCTACTTCTCGCATGCAAAGCGAGCGCTCTACCATTTGAGCTAATTCCCCATTTGTGCCACCGGGTTGTGGTGCTTGAGACACCACAGGTGTGATTTACACATGTTGGTAAACCGGTTGTATTAAAGCTTTTTTTTTTTATTTTTTTTTTAAGTATGGATGTCTCTCTGCCGTAAGGAAAGGAAGAGTGTGGAGCTTGCGGGGTGCCAGGTGTTGTAAAAGTATAGGTTACCCATAGGTTTTACCATTTTCTAACATGCTAGGAGTCAAGAATTGTGAGGAGGAAAAAAAAAATCCCCAAATCAGGCTAAGAAAGTGGCAATGTAGAAGAAATGGTGCAGATCCTTTGGCTTTTTTGGTTGTTGGCCCAGAGGTCTACACCTGCCCCCCTCTGTTGAAGTAGAGACAATGGGTAGTATGAGAAATTGAGATTGAAAAAGCTGGATAAGAGCACTTAGCAGAGGATGGTTTCGATCCATCGACCTCTGGGTTATGGGCCCAGCACGCTTCCGCTGCGCCACTCTGCTGTTGCTTGCCTTCTAAGCTTGCCTTCTAAGCTTGCCACTGCCTGTTTCCTAAGCTTGCAAATATGTTTCATGAGCAAGCAACGAGAGGAAAATTGTCCCGTGTTTTGAGAAGAACTGCAATCAAAACTATTGGAGAATGCGGGCATCGATCCTGCTACTTCTCGCATGCAAAGCGAGCGCTCTACCATTTGAGCTAATTCCCCATTTGTGCCGCCGGGCTGTGTTGCTTGAGACACCACAGGTGTGATTTACACATGTTGGTAAACCGGTTGTATTAAAGCTTTTTTTTTTTTTTTAAGTATGGATGTCTCTCTGCCGTAAGGAAAGGAAGAGTGTGGAGCTTGCGGGGTGCCAGGTGTTGTAAAAGTATAGGTTACCCATAGGTTTTACCATTTTCTAACATGCTAGGAGTCAAGAATTGTGAGGAGGAAAAAAAAAATCCCCAAATCAGGCTAAGAAAGTGGCAATGTAGAAGAAATGGTGCAGATCCTTTGGCTTTTTTGGTTGTTGGCCCAGAGGTCTACACCTGCCCCCCTCTGTTGAAGTAGAGACAATGGGTAGTATGAGAAATTGAGATTTAAAAAGCTGGATAAGAGCACTTAGCAGAGGATGGTTTCGATCCATCGACCTCTGGGTTATGGGCCCAGCACGCTTCCGCTGCGCCACTCTGCTGTTGCTTGCCTTCTAAGCTTGCCTTCTAAGCTTGCCTTCTAAGCTTGCCACTGCCTGTTTCCTAAGCTTGCAAATATGTTTCATGAGCAAGCAACGAGAGGAAAATTGTCCCGTGTTTTGAGAAGAACTGCAATCAAAACTATTGGAGAATGCGGGCATCGATCCCGCTACTTCTCGCATGCAAAGCGAGCGCTCTACCATTTGAGCTAATTCCCCATTTGTGCCGCCGGGTTGTGGTGCTTGAGACACCACAGGTGTGATTTACACATGTTGGTAAACCGGTTGTATTAAAGCTTTTTTTTTTTTTTTTTTTTTAAGTATGGATGTCTCTCTGCCGTAAGGAAAGGAAGAGTGTGGAGCTTGCGGGGTGCCAGGTGTTGTAAAAGTATAGGTTACCCATAGGTTTTACCATTTTCTAACATGCTAGGAGTCAAGAATTGTGAGGAGGAAAAAAAAAATCCCCAAATCAGGCTAAGAAAGTGGCAATGTAGAAGAAATGGTGCAGATCCTTTGGCTTTTTTGGTTGTTGGCCCAGAGGTCTACACCTGCCCCCCTCTGTTGAAGTAGAGACAATGGGTAGTATGAGAAATTGAGATTTAAAAAGCTGGTTAAGAGCACTTAGCAGAGGATGGTTTCGATCCATCGACCTCTGGGTTATGGGCCCAGCACGCTTCCGCTGCGCCACTCTGCTGTTGCTTGCCTTCTAAGCTTGCCTTCTAAGCTTGCCACTGCCTGTTTCCTAAGCTTGCAAATATGTTTCATGAGCAAGCAACGAGAGGAAAATTGTCCCGTGTTTTGAGAAGAACTGCAATCAAAACTATTGGAGAATGCGGGCATCGATCCCGCTACTTCTCGCATGCAAAGCGAGCGCTCTACCATTTGAGCTAATTCCCCATTTGTGCCGCCGGGTTGTGGTGCTTGAGACACCACAGGTGTGATTTACACATGTTGGTAAACCGGTTGTATTAAAGCTTTTTTTTTTTTTTTAAGTATGGATGTCTCTCTGCCGTAAGGAAAGGAAGAGTGTGGAGCTTGCGGGGTGCCAGGTGTTGTAAAAGTATAGGTTACCCATAGGTTTTACCATTTTCTAACATGCTAGGAGTCAAGAATTGTGAGGAGGAAAAAAAAAATCCCCAAATCAGGCTAAGAAAGTGGCAATGTAGAAGAAATGGTGCAGATCCTTTGGCTTTTTTGGTTGTTGGCCCAGAGGTCTACACCTGCCCCCCTCTGTTGAAGTAGAGACAATGGGTAGTATGAGAAATTGAGATTTAAAAAGCTGGATAAGAGCACTTAGCAGAGGATGGTTTCGATCCATCGACCTCTGGGTTATGGGCCCAGCACGCTTCCGCTGCGCCACTCTGCTGTTGCTTGCCTTCTAAGCTTGCCTTCTAAGCTTGCCACTGCCTGTTTCCTAAGCTTGCAAATATGTTTCATGAGCAAGCAACGAGAGGAAAATTGTCCCGTGTTTTGAGAAGAACTGCAATCAAAACTATTGGAGAATGCGGGCATCGATCCCGCTACTTCTCGCATGCAAAGCGAGCGCTCTACCATTTGAGCTAATTCCCCATTTGTGCCGCCGGGTTGTGGTGCTTGAGACACCACAGGTGTGATTTACACATGTTGGTAAACCGGTTGTATTAAAGCTTTTTTTTTTTTTTTTTTTTTAAGTATGGATGTCTCTCTGCCGTAAGGAAAGGAAGAGTGTGGAGCTTGCGGGGTGCCAGGTGTTGTAAAAGTATAGGTTACCCATAGGTTTTACCATTTTCTAACATGCTAGGAGTCAAGAATTGTGAGGAGGAAAAAAAAAATCCCCAAATCAGGCTAAGAAAGTGGCAATGTAGAAGAAATGGTGCAGATCCTTTGGCTTTTTTGGTTGTTGGCCCAGAGGTCTACACCTGCCCCCCTCTGTTGAAGTAGAGACAATGGGTAGTATGAGAAATTGAGATTTAAAAAGCTGGTTAAGAGCACTTAGCAGAGGATGGTTTCGATCCATCGACCTCTGGGTTATGGGCCCAGCACGCTTCCGCTGCGCCACTCTGCTGTTGCTTGCCTTCTAAGCTTGCCTTCTAAGCTTGCCACTGCCTGTTTCCTAAGCTTGCAAATATGTTTCATGAGCAAGCAACGAGAGGAAAATTGTCCCGTGTTTTGAGAAGAACTGCAATCAAAACTATTGGAGAATGCGGGCATCGATCCCGCTACTTCTCGCATGCAAAGCGAGCGCTCTACCATTTGAGCTAATTCCCCATTTGTGCCGCCGGGTTGTGGTGCTTGAGACACCACAGGTGTGATTTACACATGTTGGTAAACCGGTTGTATTAAAGCTTTTTTTTTTTTTTTAAGTATGGATGTCTCTCTGCCGTAAGGAAAGGAAGAGTGTGGAGCTTGCGGGGTGCCAGGTGTTGTAAAAGTATAGGTTACCCATAGGTTTTACCATTTTCTAACATGCTAGGAGTCAAGAATTGTGAGGAGGAAAAAAAAAATCCCCAAATCAGGCTAAGAAAGTGGCAATGTAGAAGAAATGGTGCAGATCCTTTGGCTTTTTTGGTTGTTGGCCCAGAGGTCTACACCTGCCCCCCTCTGTTGAAGTAGAGACAATGGGTAGTATGAGAAATTGAGATTTAAAAAGCTGGATAAGAGCACTTAGCAGAGGATGGTTTCGATCCATCGACCTCTGGGTTATGGGCCCAGCACGCTTCCGCTGCGCCACTCTGCTGTTGCTTGCCTTCTAAGCTTGCCTTCTAAGCTTGCCACTGCCTGTTTCCTAAGCTTGCAAATATGTTTCATGAGCAAGCAACGAGAGGAAAATTGTCCCGTGTTTTGAGAAGAACTGCAATCAAAACTATTGGAGAATGCGGGCATCGATCCCGCTACTTCTCGCATGCAAAGCGAGCGCTCTACCATTTGAGCTAATTCCCCATTTGTGCCGCCGGGTTGTGGTGCTTGAGACACCACAGGTGTGATTTACACATGTTGGTAAACCGGTTGTATTAAAGCTTTTTTTTTTTTTTTAAGTATGGATGTCTCTCTGCCGTAAGGAAAGGAAGAGTGTGGAGCTTGCGGGGTGCCAGGTGTTGTAAAAGTATAGGTTACCCATAGGTTTTACCATTTTCTAACATGCTAGGAGTCAAGAATTGTGAGGAGGAAAAAAAAATCCCCAAATCAGGCTAAGAAAGTGGCAATGTAGAAGAAATGGTGCAGATCCTTTGGCTTTTTTGGTTGTTGGCCCAGAGGTCTACACCTGCCCCCCTCTGTTGAAGTAGAGACAATGGGTAGTATGAGAAATTGAGATTTAAAAAGCTGGTTAAGAGCACTTAGCAGAGGATGGTTTCGATCCATCGACCTCTGGGTTATGGGCCCAGCACGCTTCCGCTGCGCCACTCTGCTGTTGCTTGCCTTCTAAGCTTGCCTTCTAAGCTTGCCACTGCCTGTTTCCTAAGCTTGCAAATATGTTTCATGAGCAAGCAACGAGAGGAAAATTGTCCCGTGTTTTGAGAAGAACTGCAATCAAAACTATTGGAGAATGCGGGCATCGATCCCGCTACTTCTCGCATGCAAAGCGAGCGCTCTACCATTTGAGCTAATTCCCCATTTGTGCCGCCGGGTTGTGGTGCTTGAGACACCACAGGTGTGATTTACACATGTTGGTAAACCGGTTGTATTAAAGCTTTTTTTTTTTTTTTTAAGTATGGATGTCTCTCTGCCGTAAGGAAAGGAAGAGTGTGGAGCTTGCGGGGTGCCAGGTGTTGTAAAAGTATAGGTTACCCATAGGTTTTACCATTTTCTAACATGCTAGGAGTCAAGAATTGTGAGGAGGAAAAAAAAATCCCCAAATCAGGCTAAGAAAGTGGCAATGTAGAAGAAATGGTGCAGATCCTTTGGCTTTTTTGGTTGTTGGCCCAGAGGTCTACACCTGCCCCCCTCTGTTGAAGTAGAGACAATGGGTAGTATGAGAAATTGAGATTGAAAAAGCTGGATAAGAGCACTTAGCAGAGGATGGTTTCGATCCATCGACCTCTGGGTTATGGGCCCAGCACGCTTCCGCTGCGCCACTCTGCTGTTGCTTGCCTTCTAAGCTTGCCACTGCCTGTTTCCTAAGCTTGCAAATATGTTTCATGAGCAAGCAACGAGAGGAAAATTGTCCCGTGTTTTGAGAAGAACTGCAATCAAAACTATTGGAGAATGCGGGCATCGATCCCGCTACTTCTCGCATGCAAAGCGAGCGCTCTACCATTTGAGCTAATTCCCCATTTGTGCTGCTGGGTTGTGGTGCTTGAGACACCACAGGTGTGATTTACACATGTTGGTAAACCGGTTGTATTAAAGCTTTTTTTTTTTTTTTTTTTTTTTAAGTATGGATGTCTCTCTGCCGTAAGGAAAGGAAGAGTGTGGAGCTTGCGGGGTGCCAGGTGTTGTAAAAGTATAGGTTACCCATAGGTTTTACCATTTTCTAACATGCTAGGAGTCAAGAATTGTGAGGAGGAAAAAAAAAATCCCCAAATCAGGCTAAGAAAGTGGCAATGTAGAAGAAATGGTGCAGATCCTTTGGCTTTTTTGGTTGTTGGCCCAGAGGTCTACACCTGCCCCCCTCTGTTGAAGTAGAGACAATGGGTAGTATGAGAAATTGAGATTGAAAAAGCTGGATAAGAGCACTTAGCAGAGGATGGTTTCGATCCATCGACCTCTGGGTTATGGGCCCAGCACGCTTCCGCTGCGCCACTCTGCTGTTGCTTGCCTTCTAAGCTTGCCACTGCCTGTTTCCTAAGCTTGCAAATATGTTTCATGAGCAAGCAACGAGAGGAAAATTGTCCCGTGTTTTGAGAAGAACTGCAATCAAAACTATTGGAGAATGCGGGCATCGATCCCGCTACTTCTCGCATGCAAAGCGAGCGCTCTACCATTTGAGCTAATTCCCCATTTGTGCCACCGGGTTGTGGTGCTTGAGACACCACAGGTGTGATTTACACATGTTGGTAAACCGGTTGTATTAAAGCTTTTTTTTTTTATTTTTTTTTTAAGTATGGATGTCTCTCTGCCGTAAGGAAAGGAAGAGTGTGGAGCTTGCGGGGTGCCAGGTGTTGTAAAAGTATAGGTTACCCATAGGTTTTACCATTTTCTAACATGCTAGGAGTCAAGAATTGTGAGGAGGAAAAAAAAAATCCCCAAATCAGGCTAAGAAAGTGGCAATGTAGAAGAAATGGTGCAGATCCTTTGGCTTTTTTGGTTGTTGGCCCAGAGGTCTACACCTGCCCCCCTCTGTTGAAGTAGAGACAATGGGTAGTATGAGAAATTGAGATTTAAAAAGCTGGTTAAGAGCACTTAGCAGAGGATGGTTTCGATCCATCGACCTCTGGGTTATGGGCCCAGCACGCTTCCGCTGCGCCACTCTGCTGTTGCTTGCCTTCTAAGCTTGCCTTCTAAGCTTGCCACTGCCTGTTTCCTAAGCTTGCAAATATGTTTCATGAGCAAGCAACGAGAGGAAAATTGTCCCGTGTTTTGAGAAGAACTGCAATCAAAACTATTGGAGAATGCGGGCATCGATCCCGCTACTTCTCGCATGCAAAGCGAGCGCTCTACCATTTGAGCTAATTCCCCATTTGTGCCGCCGGGTTGTGGTGCTTGAGACACCACAGGTGTGATTTACACATGTTGGTAAACCGGTTGTATTAAAGCTTTTTTTTTTTTTTTTTTTTTTTAAGTATGGATGTCTCTCTGCCATAAGGAAAGGAAGAGTGTGGAGCTTGCGGGGTGCCAGGTGTTGTAAAAGTATAGGTTACCCATAGGTTTTACCATTTTCTAACATGCTAGGAGTCAAGAATTGTGAGGAGGAAAAAAAAATCCCCAAATCAGGCTAAGAAAGTGGCAATGTAGAAGAAATGGTGCAGATCCTTTGGCTTTTTTGGTTGTTGGCCCAGAGGTCTACACCTGCCCCCCTCTGTTGAAGTAGAGACAATGGGTAGCATGAGAAATTGAGATTGAAAAAGCTGGATAAGAGCACTTAGCAGAGGATGGTTTCGATCCTTCGACCTCTGGGTTATGGGCCCAGCACGCTTCCGCTGCGCCACTCTGCTGTTGCTTGCCTTCTAAGCTTGCCACGGCCTGTTTCCTAAGCTTGCAAATATGTTTCATGAGCAAGCAACGAGAGGAAAATTGTCCCGTGTTTTGAGAAGAACTGCAATCAAAACTATTGGAGAATGCGGGCATCGATCCCGCTACTTCTCGCATGCAAAGCGAGCGCTCTACCATTTGAGCTAATTCCCCATTTGTGCCGCCGGGTTGTGGTGCTTGAGACACCACAGGTGTGATTTACACATGTTGGTAAACCGGTTGTATTAAAGCTTTTTTTTTTTTTTTAAGTATGGATGTCTCTCTGCCGTAAGGAAAGGAAGAGTGTGGAGCTTGCGGGGTGCCAGGTGTTGTAAAAGTATAGGTTACCCATAGGTTTTACCATTTTCTAACATGCTAGGAGTCAAGAATTGTGAGGAGGAAAAAAAAAATCCCCAAATCAGGCTAAGAAAGTGGCAATGTAGAAGAAATGGTGCAGATCCTTTGGCTTTTTTGGTTGTTGGCCCAGAGGTCTACACCTGCCCCCCTCTGTTGAAGTAGAGACAATGGGTAGTATGAGAAATTGAGATTTAAAAAGCTGGATAAGAGCACTTAGCAGAGGATGGTTTCGATCCATCGACCTCTGGGTTATGGGCCCAGCACGCTTCCGCTGCGCCACTCTGCTGTTGCTTGCCTTCTAAGCTTGCCTTCTAAGCTTGCCACTGCCTGTTTCCTAAGCTTGCAAATATGTTTCATGAGCAAGCAACGAGAGGAAAATTGTCCCGTGTTTTGAGAAGAACTGCAATCAAAACTATTGGAGAATGCGGGCATCGATCCCGCTACTTCTCGCATGCAAAGCGAGCGCTCTACCATTTGAGCTAATTCCCCATTTGTGCCGCCGGGTTGTGGTGCTTGAGACACCACAGGTGTGATTTACACATGTTGGTAAACCGGTTGTATTAAAGCTTTTTTTTTTTGTTTTTTTTTTTATGTATGGATGTCTCTCTGCCGTAAGGAAAGGAAGAGTGTGGAGCTTGCGGGGTGCCAGGTGTTGTAAAAGTATAGGTTACCCATAGGTTTTACCATTTTCTAACATGCTAGGAGTCAAGAATTGTGAGGAGGAAAAAAAAAATCCCCAAATCAGGCTAAGAAAGTGGCAATGTAGAAGAAATGGTGCAGATCCTTTGGCTTTTTTGGTTGTTGGCCCAGAGGTCTACACCTGCCCCCCTCTGTTGAAGTAGAGACAATGGGTAGTATGAGAAATTGAGATTTAAAAAGCTGGATAAGAGCACTTAGCAGAGGATGGTTTCGATCCATCGACCTCTGGGTTATGGGCCCAGCACGCTTCCGCTGCGCCACTCTGCTGTTGCTTGCCTTCTAAGCTTGCCTTCTAAGCTTGCCACTGCCTGTTTGCTAAGCTTGCAAATATGTTTCATGAGCAAGCAACGAGAGGAAAATTGTCCCGTGTTTTGAGAAGAACTGCAATCAAAACTATTGGAGAATGCGGGCATCGATCCCGCTACTTCTCGCATGCAAAGCGAGCGCTCTACCATTTGAGCTAATTCCCCATTTGTGCCGCCGGGTTGTGGTGCTTGAGACACCACAGGTGTGATTTACACATGTTGGTAAACCGGTTGTATTAAAGCTTTTTTTTTTTTTTTTTTAAGTATGGATGTCTCTCTGCCGTAAGGAAAGGAAGAGTGTGGAGCTTGCGGGGTGCCAGGTGTTGTAAAAGTATAGGTTACCCATAGGTTTTACCATTTTCTAACATGCTAGGAGTCAAGAATTGTGAGGAGGAAAAAAAAAATCCCCAAATCAGGCTAAGAAAGTGGCAATGTAGAAGAAATGGTGCAGATCCTTTGGCTTTTTTGGTTGTTGGCCCAGAGGTCTACACCTGCCCCCCTCTGTTGAAGTAGAGACAATGGGTAGTATGAGAAATTGAGATTTAAAAAGCTGGTTAAGAGCACTTAGCAGAGGATGGTTTCGATCCATCGACCTCTGGGTTATGGGCCCAGCACGCTTCCGCTGCGCCACTCTGCTGTTGCTTGCCTTCTAAGCTTGCCTTCTAAGCTTGCCACTGCCTGTTTCCTAAGCTTGCAAATATGTTTCATGAGCAAGCAACGAGAGGAAAATTGTCCCGTGTTTTGAGAAGAACTGCAATCAAAACTATTGGAGAATGCGGGCATCGATCCCGCTACTTCTCGCATGCAAAGCGAGCGCTCTACCATTTGAGCTAATTCCCCATTTGTGCCGCCGGGTTGTGGTGCTTGAGACACCACAGGTGTGATTTACACATGTTGGTAAACCGGTTGTATTAAAGCTTTTTTTTTTTTTTTTTAAGTATGGATGTCTCTCTGCCGTAAGGAAAGGAAGAGTGTGGAGCTTGCGGGGTGCCAGGTGTTGTAAAAGTATAGGTTACCCATAGGTTTTACCATTTTCTAACATGCTAGGAGTCAAGAATTGTGAGGAGGAAAAAAAAAATCCCCAAATCAGGCTAAGAAAGTGGCAATGTAGAAGAAATGGTGCAGATCCTTTGGCTTTTTTGGTTGTTGGCCCAGAGGTCTACACCTGCCCCCCTCTGTTGAAGTAGAGACAATGGGTAGTATGAGAAATTGAGATTGAAAAAGCTGGATAAGAGCACTTAGCAGAGGATGGTTTCGATCCATCGACCTCTGGGTTATGGGCCCAGCACGCTTCCGCTGCGCCACTCTGCTGTTGCTTGCCTTCTAAGCTTGCCTTCTAAGCTTGCCACTGCCTGTTTCCTAAGCTTGCAAATATGTTTCATGAGCAAGCAACGAGAGGAAAATTGTCCCGTGTTTTGAGAAGAACTGCAATCAAAACTATTGGAGAATGCGGGCATCGATCCCGCTACTTCTCGCATGCAAAGCGAGCGCTCTACCATTTGAGCTAATTCCCCATTTGTGCCGCCGGGTTGTGGTGCTTGAGACACCACAGGTGTGATTTACACATGTTGGTAAACCGGTTGTATTAAAGCTTTTTTTTTTTTTTTTTTTTTTTAAGTATGGATGTCTCTCTGCCATAAGGAAAGGAAGAGTGTGGAGCTTGCGGGGTGCCAGGTGTTGTAAAAGTATAGGTTACCCATAGGTTTTACCATTTTCTAACATGCTAGGAGTCAAGAATTGTGAGGAGGAAAAAAAAAATCCCCAAATCAGGCTAAGAAAGTGGCAATGTAGAAGAAATGGTGCAGATCCTTTGGCTTTTTTGGTTGTTGGCCCAGAGGTCTACACCTGCCCCCCTCTGTTGAAGTAGAGACAATGGGTAGTATGAGAAATTGAGATTTAAAAAGCTGGTTAAGAGCACTTAGCAGAGGATGGTTTCGATCCATCGACCTCTGGGTTATGGGCCCAGCACGCTTCCGCTGCGCCACTCTGCTGTTGCTTGCCTTCTAAGCTTGCCTTCTAAGCTTGCCACTGCCTGTTTCCTAAGCTTGCAAATATGTTTCATGAGCAAGCAACGAGAGGAAAATTGTCCCGTGTTTTGAGAAGAACTGCAATCAAAACTATTGGAGAATGCGGGCATCGATCCCGCTACTTCTCGCATGCAAAGCGAGCGCTCTACCATTTGAGCTAATTCCCCATTTGTGCTGCTGGGTTGTGGTGCTTGAGACACCACAGGTGTGATTTACACATGTTGGTAAACCGGTTGTATTAAAGCTTTTTTTTTTTTTTTTTTTTTTTTAAGTATGGATGTCTCTCTGCCGTAAGGAAAGGAAGAGTGTGGAGCTTGCGGGGTGCCAGGTGTTGTAAAAGTATAGGTTACCCATAGGTTTTACCATTTTCTAACATGCTAGGAGTCAAGAATTGTGAGGAGGAAAAAAAAAATCCCCAAATCAGGCTAAGAAAGTGGCAATGTAGAAGAAATGGTGCAGATCCTTTGGCTTTTTTGGTTGTTGGCCCAGAGGTCTACACCTGCCCCCCTCTGTTGAAGTAGAGACAATGGGTAGTATGAGAAATTGAGATTTAAAAAGCTGGTTAAGAGCACTTAGCAGAGGATGGTTTCGATCCATCGACCTCTGGGTTATGGGCCCAGCACGCTTCCGCTGCGCCACTCTGCTGTTGCTTGCCTTCTAAGCTTGCCTTCTAAGCTTGCCACTGCCTGTTTCCTAAGCTTGCAAATATGTTTCATGAGCAAGCAACGAGAGGAAAATTGTCCCGTGTTTTGAGAAGAACTGCAATCAAAACTATTGGAGAATGCGGGCATCGATCCCGCTACTTCTCGCATGCAAAGCGAGCGCTCTACCATTTGAGCTAATTCCCCATTTGTGCCGCCGGGTTGTGGTGCTTGAGACACCACAGGTGTGATTTACACATGTTGGTAAACCGGTTGTATTAAAGCTTTTTTTTTTTTTTTTTTTTTTTAAGTATGGATGTCTCTCTGCCATAAGGAAAGGAAGAGTGTGGAGCTTGCGGGGTGCCAGGTGTTGTAAAAGTATAGGTTACCCATAGGTTTTACCATTTTCTAACATGCTAGGAGTCAAGAATTGTGAGGAGGAAAAAAAAAATCCCCAAATCAGGCTAAGAAAGTGGCAATGTAGAAGAAATGGTGCAGATCCTTTGGCTTTTTTGGTTGTTGGCCCAGAGGTCTACACCTGCCCCCCTCTGTTGAAGTAGAGACAATGGGTAGCATGAGAAATTGAGATTGAAAAAGCTGGATAAGAGCACTTAGCAGAGGATGGTTTCGATCCTTCGACCTCTGGGTTATGGGCCCAGCACGCTTCCGCTGCGCCACTCTGCTGTTGCTTGCCTTCTAAGCTTGCCACGGCCTGTTTCCTAAGCTTGCAAATATGTTTCATGAGCAAGCAACGAGAGGAAAATTGTCCCGTGTTTTGAGAAGAACTGCAATCAAAACTATTGGAGAATGCGGGCATCGATCCCGCTACTTCTCGCATGCAAAGCGAGCGCTCTACCATTTGAGCTAATTCCCCATTTGTGCCGCCGGGTTGTGGTGCTTGAGACACCACAGGTGTGATTTACACATGTTGGTAAACCGGTTGTATTAAAGCTTTTTTTTTTTTTTTAAGTATGGATGTCTCTCTGCCGTAAGGAAAGGAAGAGTGTGGAGCTTGCGGGGTGCCAGGTGTTGTAAAAGTATAGGTTACCCATAGGTTTTACCATTTTCTAACATGCTAGGAGTCAAGAATTGTGAGGAGGAAAAAAAAAATCCCCAAATCAGGCTAAGAAAGTGGCAATGTAGAAGAAATGGTGCAGATCCTTTGGCTTTTTTGGTTGTTGGCCCAGAGGTCTACACCTGCCCCCCTCTGTTGAAGTAGAGACAATGGGTAGTATGAGAAATTGAGATTTAAAAAGCTGGATAAGAGCACTTAGCAGAGGATGGTTTCGATCCATCGACCTCTGGGTTATGGGCCCAGCACGCTTCCGCTGCGCCACTCTGCTGTTGCTTGCCTTCTAAGCTTGCCTTCTAAGCTTGCCACTGCCTGTTTCCTAAGCTTGCAAATATGTTTCATGAGCAAGCAACGAGAGGAAAATTGTCCCGTGTTTTGAGAAGAACTGCAATCAAAACTATTGGAGAATGCGGGCATCGATCCCGCTACTTCTCGCATGCAAAGCGAGCGCTCTACCATTTGAGCTAATTCCCCATTTGTGCCGCCGGGTTGTGGTGCTTGAGACACCACAGGTGTGATTTACACATGTTGGTAAACCGGTTGTATTAAAGCTTTTTTTTTTTGTTTTTTTTTTTATGTATGGATGTCTCTCTGCCGTAAGGAAAGGAAGAGTGTGGAGCTTGCGGGGTGCCAGGTGTTGTAAAAGTATAGGTTACCCATAGGTTTTACCATTTTCTAACATGCTAGGAGTCAAGAATTGTGAGGAGGAAAAAAAAAATCCCCAAATCAGGCTAAGAAAGTGGCAATGTAGAAGAAATGGTGCAGATCCTTTGGCTTTTTTGGTTGTTGGCCCAGAGGTCTACACCTGCCCCCCTCTGTTGAAGTAGAGACAATGGGTAGTATGAGAAATTGAGATTTAAAAAGCTGGATAAGAGCACTTAGCAGAGGATGGTTTCGATCCATCGACCTCTGGGTTATGGGCCCAGCACGCTTCCGCTGCGCCACTCTGCTGTTGCTTGCCTTCTAAGCTTGCCTTCTAAGCTTGCCACTGCCTGTTTCCTAAGCTTGCAAATATGTTTCATGAGCAAGCAACGAGAGGAAAATTGTCCCGTGTTTTGAGAAGATCTGCAATCAAAACTATTGGAGAATGCGGGCATCGATCCCGCTACTTCTCGCATGCAAAGCGAGCGCTCTACCATTTGAGCTAATTCCCCATTTGTGCCGCCGGGTTGTGGTGCTTGAGACACCACAGGTGTGATTTACACATGTTGGTAAACCGGTTGTATTAAAGCTTTTTTTTTTTTTTTTTTAAGTATGGATGTCACTCTGCCGTAAGGAAAGGAAGAGTGTGGAGCTTGCGGGGTGCCAGGTGTTGTAAAAGTATAGGTTACCCATAGGTTTTACCATTTTCTAACATGCTAGGAGTCAAGAATTGTGAGGAGGAAAAAAAAATCCCCAAATCAGGCTAAGAAAGTGGCAATGTAGAAGAAATGGTGCAGATCCTTTGGCTTTTTTGGTTGTTGGCCCAGAAGTCTACACCTGCCCCCCTCTGTTGAAGTAAAGACAATGGGTAGTATGAGAAATTGAGATTTAAAAAGCTGGATAAGAGCACTTAGCAGAGGATGGTTTCGATCCATCGACCTCTGGGTTATGGGCCCAGCACGCTTCCGCTGCGCCACTCTGCTGTTGCTTGCCTTCTAAGCTTGCCTTCTAAGCTTGCCACTGCCTGTTTGCTAAGCTTGCAAATATGTTTCATGAGCAAGCAACGAGAGGAAAATTGTCCCGTGTTTTGAGAAGAACTGCAATCAAAACTATTGGAGAATGCGGGCATCGATCCCGCTACTTCTCGCATGCAAAGCGAGCGCTCTACCATTTGAGCTAATTCCCCATTTGTGCCGCCGGGTTGTGGTGCTTGAGACACCACAGGTGTGATTTACACATGTTGGTAAACCGGTTGTATTAAAGCTTTTTTTTTTTTTTTTTAAGTATGGATGTCTCTCTGCCGTAAGGAAAGGAAGAGTGTGGAGCTTGCGGGGTGCCAGGTGTTGTAAAAGTATAGGTTACCCATAGGTTTTACCATTTTCTAACATGCTAGGAGTCAAGAATTGTGAGGAGGAAAAAAAAAATCCCCAAATCAGGCTAAGAAAGTGGCAATGTAGAAGAAATGGTGCAGATCCTTTGGCTTTTTTGGTTGTTGGCCCAGAGGTCTACACCTGCCCCCCTCTGTTGAAGTAGAGACAATGGGTAGTATGAGAAATTGAGATTGAAAAAGCTGGATAAGAGCACTTGGCAGAGGATGGTTTCGATCCATCGACCTCTGGGTTATGGGCCCAGCACGCTTCCGCTGCGCCACTCTGCTGTTGCTTGCCTTCTAAGCTTGCCTTCTAAGCTTGCCACTGCCTGTTTCCTAAGCTTGCAAATATGTTTCATGAGCAAGCAACGAGAGGAAAATTGTCCCGTGTTTTGAGAAGAACTGCAATCAAAACTATAGGAGAATGCGGGCATCGATCCCGCTACTTCTCGCATGCAAAGCGAGCGCTCTACCATTTGAGCTAATTCCCCATTTGTGCCGCCGGGTTGTGGTGCTTGAGACACCACAGGTGTGATTTACACATGTTGGTAAACCGGTTGTATTAAAGCTTTTTTTTTTTTTTTTTTTTTTTAAGTATGGATGTCACTCTGCCGTAAGGAAAGGAAGAGTGTGGAGCTTGCGGGGTGCCAGGTGTTGTAAAAGTATAGGTTACCCATAGGTTTTACCATTTTCTAACATGCTAGGAGTCAAGAATTGTGAGGAGGAAAAAAAAAATCCCCAAATCAGGCTAAGAAAGTGGCAATGTAGAAGAAATGGTGCAGATCCTTTGGCTTTTTTGGTTGTTGGCCCAGAGGTCTACACCTGCCCCCCTCTGTTGAAGTAGAGACAATGGGTAGTATGAGAAATTGAGATTTAAAAAGCTGGATAAGAGCACTTAGCAGAGGATGGTTTCGATCCATCGACCTCTGGGTTATGGGCCCAGCACGCTTCCGCTGCGCCACTCTGCTGTTGCTTGCCTTCTAAGCTTGCCTTCTAAGCTTGCCACTGCCTGTTTGCTAAGCTTGCAAATATGTTTCATGAGCAAGCAACGAGAGGAAAATTGTCCCGTGTTTTGAGAAGAACTGCAATCAAAACTATTGGAGAATGCGGGCATCGATCCCGCTACTTCTCGCATGCAAAGCGAGCGCTCTACCATTTGAGCTAATTCCCCATTTGTGCCGCCGGGTTGTGGTGCTTGAGACACCACAGGTGTGATTTACACATGTTGGTAAACCGGTTGTATTAAAGCTTTTTTTTTTTTTTTTTAAGTATGGATGTCTCTCTGCCGTAAGGAAAGGAAGAGTGTGGAGCTTGCGGGGTGCCAGGTGTTGTAAAAGTATAGGTTACCCATAGGTTTTACCATTTTCTAACATGCTAGGAGTCAAGAATTGTGAGGAGGAAAAAAAAAATCCCCAAATCAGGCTAAGAAAGTGGCAATGTAGAAGAAATGGTGCAGATCCTTTGGCTTTTTTGGTTGTTGGCCCAGAGGTCTACACCTGCCCCCCTCTGTTGAAGTAGAGACAATGGGTAGTATGAGAAATTGAGATTGAAAAAGCTGGATAAGAGCACTTGGCAGAGGATGGTTTCGATCCATCGACCTCTGGGTTATGGGCCCAGCACGCTTCCGCTGCGCCACTCTGCTGTTGCTTGCCTTCTAAGCTTGCCTTCTAAGCTTGCCACTGCCTGTTTCCTAAGCTTGCAAATATGTTTCATGAGCAAGCAACGAGAGGAAAATTGTCCCGTGTTTTGAGAAGAACTGCAATCAAAACTATAGGAGAATGCGGGCATCGATCCCGCTACTTCTCGCATGCAAAGCGAGCGCTCTACCATTTGAGCTAATTCCCCATTTGTGCCGCCGGGTTGTGGTGCTTGAGACACCACAGGTGTGATTTACACATGTTGGTAAACCGGTTGTATTAAAGCTTTTTTTTTTTTTTTTTTTTTTTAAGTATGGATGTCTCTCTGCCATAAGGAAAGGAAGAGTGTGGAGCTTGCGGGGTGCCAGGTGTTGTAAAAGTATAGGTTACCCATAGGTTTTACCATTTTCTAACATGCTAGGAGTCAAGAATTGTGAGGAGGAAAAAAAAAATCCCCAAATCAGGCTAAGAAAGTGGCAATGTAGAAGAAATGGTGCAGATCCTTTGGCTTTTTTGGTTGTTGGCCCAGAGGTCTACACCTGCCCCCCTCTGTTGAAGTAGAGACAATGGGTAGTATGAGAAATTGAGATTTAAAAAGCTGGATAAGAGCACTTAGCAGAGGATGGTTTCGATCCATCGACCTCTGGGTTATGGGCCCAGCACGCTTCCGCTGCGCCACTCTGCTGTTGCTTGCCTTCTAAGCTTGCCTTCTAAGCTTGCCACTGCCTGTTTCCTAAGCTTGCAAATATGTTTCATGAGCAAGCAACGAGAGGAAAATTGTCCCGTGTTTTGAGAAGAACTGCAATCAAAACTATAGGAGAATGCGGGCATCGATCCCGCTACTTCTCGCATGCAAAGCGAGCGCTCTACCATTTGAGCTAATTCCCCATTTGTGCCGCCGGGTTGTGGTGCTTGAGACACCACAGGTGTGATTTACACATGTTGGTAAACCGGTTGTATTAAAGCTTTTTTTTTTTGTTTTTTTTTTTAAGTATGGATGTCTCTCTGCCGTAAGGAAAGGAAGAGTGTGGAGCTTGCGGGGTGCCAGGTGTTGTAAAAGTATAGGTTACCCATAGGTTTTACCATTTTCTAACATGCTAGGAGTCAAGAATTGTGAGGAGGAAAAAAAAAATCCCCAAATCAGGCTAAGAAAGTGGCAATGTAGAAGAAATGGTGCAGATCCTTTGGCTTTTTTGGTTGTTGGCCCAGAGGTCTACACCTGCCCCCCTCTGTTGAAGTAGAGACAATGGGTAGTATGAGAAATTGAGATTTAAAAAGCTGGATAAGAGCACTTAGCAGAGGATGGTTTCGATCCATCGACCTCTGGGTTATGGGCCCAGCACGCTTCCGCTGCGCCACTCTGCTGTTGCTTGCCTTCTAAGCTTGCCTTCTAAGCTTGCCACTGCCTGTTTCCTAAGCTTGCAAATATGTTTCATGAGCAAGCAACGAGAGGAAAATTGTCCCGTGTTTTGAGAAGAACTGCAATCAAAACTATTGGAGAATGCGGGCATCGATCCCGCTACTTCTCGCATGCAAAGCGAGCGCTCTACCATTTGAGCTAATTCCCCATTTGTGCCGCTGGGTTGTGGTGCTTGAGACACCACAGGTGTGATTTACACATGTTGGTAAACCGGTTGTATTAAAGCTTTTTTTTTTTTTTTTTTTTTTTTTTTTAAGTATGGATGTCTCTCTGCCGTAAGGAAAGGAAGAGTGTGGAGCTTGCGGGGTGCCAGGTGTTGTAAAAGTATAGGTTACCCATAGGTTTTACCATTTTCTAACATGCTAGGAGTCAAGAATTGTGAGGAGGAAAAAAAAAATCCCCAAATCAGGCTAAGAAAGTGGCAATGTAGAAGAAATGGTGCAGATCCTTTGGCTTTTTTGGTTGTTGGCCCAGAGGTCTACACCTGCCCCCCTCTGTTGAAGTAGAGACAATGGGTAGTATGAGAAATTGAGATTTAAAAAGCTGGATAAGAGCACTTAGCAGAGGATGGTTTCGATCCATCGACCCCTGGGTTATGGGCCCAGCACGCTTCCGCTGCGCCACTCTGCTGTTGCTTGTTTTCTAAGCTTGCCTTCTAAGCTTGCCACTGCCTGTTTCCTAAGCTTGCAAATATGTTTCATGAGCAAGCAACGAGAGGAAAATTGTCCCGTGTTTTGAGAAGATCTGCAATCAAAACTATTGGAGAATGCGGGCATCGATCCCGCTACTTCTCGCATGCAAAGCGAGCGCTCTACCCTTTGAGCTAATTCCCCATTTGTGCCGCCGGGTTGTGGTGCTTGAGACACCACAGGTGTGATTTACACATGTTGGTAAACCGGTTGTATTAAAGCTTTTTTTTTTTTTTTTTAAGTATGGATGTCACTCTGCCGTAAGGAAAGGAAGAGTGTGGAGCTTGCGGGGTGCCAGGTGTTGTAAAAGTATAGGTTACCCATAGGTTTTACCATTTTCTAACATGCTAGGAGTCAAGAATTGTGAGGAGGAAAAAAAAAAATCCCCAAATCAGGCTAAGAAAGTGGCAATGTAGAAGAAATGGTGCAGATCCTTTGGCTTTTTTGGTTGTTGGCCCAGAAGTCTACACCTGCCCCCCTCTGTTGAAGTAAAGACAATGGGTAGTATGAGAAATTGAGATTTAAAAAGCTGGATAAGAGCACTTAGCAGAGGATGGTTTCGATCCATCGACCTCTGGGTTATGGGCCCAGCACGCTTCCGCTGCGCCACTCTGCTGTTGCTTGCCTTCTAAGCTTGCCTTCTAAGCTTGCCACTGCCTGTTTGCTAAGCTTGCAAATATGTTTCATGAGCAAGCAACGAGAGGAAAAATGTCCCGTGTTTTGAGAAGATCTGCAATCAAAACTATTGGAGAATGCGGGCATCGATCCCGCTACTTCTCGCATGCAAAGCGAGCGCTCTACCATTTAAGCTAATTCCCCATTTGTGCCGCTGGGCTGTGGTGCTTGAGACACTACAGGTGTGATTTACACATGTTGGTAAACCGGTTGCATTAAAGCTTTTTTTTTTTTTTTTAAGTATGAATGTCACTCTGCCGTAAGGAAAGGAAGAGTGTGGAGCTTGCGGGGTCCCAGGTGTTGTAAAAGTATAGGTTACCCATAGGTTTTACCATTTTCTAACAT
Source organism: Rhinoderma darwinii (assembly GCF_050947455.1). NCBI lineage: Eukaryota > Metazoa > Chordata > Amphibia > Anura > Rhinodermatidae > Rhinoderma > Rhinoderma darwinii. Next base: position 633,367 of record NC_134690.1, on the reverse strand, counting down.
GCTAGGAGTCAAGAATTGTGAGGAGGAAAAAAAAAATCCCCAAATCAGGCTAAGAAAGTGGCAATGTAGAAGAAATGGTGCAGATCCTTTGGCTTTTTTTGTTGTTGGCCCAGAAGTCTACACCTGCCCCCCTCTGTTGAAGTAGAGACAATGGGTAGTATGAGAAATTGAGATTTAAAAAGCTGGATAAGAGCACTTAGCAGAATATGGTCTCGATCCATCGACCTCTGGGTTATGGGCCCAGCACGCTTCCGCTGCGCCACTCTGCTGTTGCTTGCTTTCTAAGCTTGCCTTCTAAGCTTGCCACTGCCTGTTTCCTAAGCTTGCAAATATGTTTCATGAGCAAGCAACGAGAGGAAAAATGTCCCGTGTTTTGAGAAGATCTGCAATCAAAACTATTGGAGAATGCGGGCATCGATCCCGCTACTTCTCGCATGCAAAGCGAGCGCTCTACCATTTGAGCTAATTCCCCATTTGTGCCGCTGGGCTGTGGTGCTTGAGACACTACAGGTGTGATTTACCCATGTTGGTAAACCGGTTGCATTAAAGCTTTTTTTTTTTTTTTTTTTTTAAGTATGGATGTCACTCTGCCGTAAGGAAAGGAAGAGTGTGGAGCTTGCGGGGTGCCAGGTGTTGTAAAAGTATAGGTTACCCATAGGTTTTACCATTTTCTAACATGCTAGGAGTCAAGAACTGTGAGGAGGAAAAAAAAAATCCCCAAATCAGGCTAAGAAAGTGGCAATGTAGAAGAAATGGTGCAGATCCTTTGGCTTTTTTGGTTGTTGGCCCAGAGGTCTACACCTGCCCCCCTCTGTTGAAGTAGAGACAATGGGAAGTATGAGAAATTGAGATTTAAAAAGCTGGATAAGAGCACTTAGCAGAGGATGGTTTCGATCCATCGACCTCTGGGTTATGGGCCCAGCACGCTTCCGCTGCGCCACTCTGCTGTTGCTTGCCTTCTGAGCTTGCCTTCTAAGCTTGCCTTCTAAGCTTGCCACTGCCTATTTGCTAAGCTTGCAAATATGTTTCATGAGCAAGCAACGAGAGGAAAAATGTCCCGTGTTTTGAGAAGATCTGCAATCAAAACTATTGGAGAATGCGGGCATCGATCCCGCTACTTCTCGCATGCAAAGCGAGCGCTCTACCATTTGAGCTAATTCCCCATTTGTGCCGCTGGGCTGTGGTGCTTGAGACACCACAGGTGTGATTTACCCATGTTGGTAAACCGGTTGCATTAAAGCTTTTTTTTTTTTTTAAGTATGGATGTCTCTCTGCCGTAAGGAAAGGAAGAGTGTGGAGCTTGCGGGGTGCCAGGTGTTGTAAAAGTATAGGTTACCCATAGGTTTTACCATTTTCTAACATGCTAGGAGTCAAGAATTGTGAGGAGGAAAAAAAAAATCCCCAAATCAGGCTAAGAAAGTGGCAATGTAGAAGAAATGGTGCAGATCCTTTGGCTTTTTTGGTTGTTGGCCCAGAGGTCTACACCTGCCCCCCTCTGTTGAAGTAGAGACAATGGGTAGTATGAGAAATTGAGATTTAAAAAGCTGGATAAGAGCACTTAGCAGAGGATGGTTTCGATCCATCGACCTCTGGGTTATGGGCCCAGCACGCTTCCGCTGCGCCCCTCTGCTGTTGCTTGCCTTCTAAGCTTGCCTTCTAAGCTTGCCACTGCCTGTTTGCTAAGCTTGCAAATATGTTTCATGAGCAAGCAACGAGAGGATAAATGTCCCGTGTTTTGAGAAGATCTGCAATCAAAACTATTGGAGAATGCGTGCATCGATCCCGCTACTTCTCGCATGCAAAGCGAGCGCTCTACCATTTGAGCTAATTCCCCATTTGTGCCGCTGGGTTGTGGTGCTTGAGACACCACAGGTGTGATTTACCCATGTTGGTAAGCCGGTTGCATTAAAGCTTTTTTTTTTTTTTTTTTTTAAGTATGGATGTCTCTCTGCCGTAAGGAAAGGAAGAGTGTGGAGCTTGCGGGGTGCCAGGTGTTGTAAAAGTATAGGTTACCCATAGGTTTTACCATTTTCTAACATGCTAGGAGTCAAGAATTGTGAGGAGGGAAAAAAAAATCCCCAAATCAGGCTAAGAAAGTGGCAATGTAGAAGAAATGGTGCAGATCCTTTGGCTTTTTTGTTGTTGGCCCAGAAGTCTACACCTGCCCCCCTCTGTTGAAGTAGAGACAATGGGTAGTATGAGAAATTGAGATTTAAAAAGCTGGATAAGAGCACTTAGCAGAGGATGGTTTCGATCCATCGACCTCTGGGTTATGGGCCCAGCACGCTTCCGCTGCGCCACTCTGCTGTTGCTTGCCTTCTAAGCTTGCCTTCTAAGCTTGCCACTGCCTGTTTGCTAAGCTTGCAAATATGTTTCATGAGCAAGCAACGAGAGGAAAAATGTCCCGTGTTTTGAGAAGATCTGCAATCAAAACTATTGGAGAATGCGGGCATCGATCCCGCTACTTCTCGCATGCAAAGCGAGCGCTCTACCATTTGAGGTAATTCCCCATTTGTGCCGCTGGGCTGTGGTGCTTGAGACACCACAGGTGGGATTTACACATGTTGGTAAACCGGTTGTATTAAAGCTTTTTTTTTTTTTTTAAAGTATGGATGTCACTCTGCCGTAAGGAAAGGAAGAGTGTGGAGCTTGCGGGGTGCCAGGTGTTGTAAAAGTATAGGTTACCCATAGGTTTTACCATTTTCTAACATGCTAGGAGTCAAGAATTGTGAGGAGGAAAAAAAAAATCCCCAAATCAGGCTAAGAAAGTGGCAATGTAGAAGAAATGGTGCAGATCCTTTGGCTTTTTTGTTGTTGGCCCAGAAGTCTACACCTGCCCCCTCTGTTGAAGTAGAGACAATGGGTAGTATGAGAAATTGAGATTTAAAAAGCTGGATAAGAGCACTTAGCAGAGGATGATTGCGATCCATCGACCTCTGGGTTATGGGCCCAGCACGCTTCCGCTGTGCCACTCTGCTGTTGCTTGCCTTCTAAGCTTGCCTTCTAAGCTTGCCACTGCCTGTTTGCTAAGCTTGCAAATATGTTTCATGAGCAAGCAACGAGAGGAAAAATGTCCCGTGTTTTGAGAAGATCTGAAATCAAAACTATTGGAGAATGCGGGCATCGATCCCGCTACTTCTCGCATGCAAAGCGAGCGCTCTACCATTTGAGCTAATTCCCCATTTGTGCCGCTGGGCTGTGGTGCTTGAGACACTACAGGTGTGATTTACCCATGTTGGTAAACCGGTTGCATTAAAGCTTTTTTTTTTTTTTTTTTTTTAAGTATGGATGTCACTCTGCCGTAAGGAAAGGAAGAGTGTGGAGCTTGCGGGGTGCCAGGTGTTGTAAAAGTATAGGTTACCCATAGGTTTTACCATTTTCTAACATGCTAGGAATCAAGAATTGTGAGGAGGAAAAAAAAATCCCCAAATCAGGCTAAGAAAGTGGCAATGTAGAAGAAATGGTGCAGATCCTTTGGCTTTTTTGGTTGTTGGCCCAGAAGTCTACACCTGCCCCCCTCTGTTGAAGTAGAGACAATGGGTAGTATGAGAAATTGAGATTTAAAAAGCTGGATAAGAGCACTTAGCAGAGGATGGTTTCGATCCATCGACCTCTGGGTTATGGGCCCAGCACGCTTCCGCTGCGCCACTCTGCTGTTGCTTGCCTTCTAAGCTTGCCACTGCCTGTTTCCTAAGTTTGCAAATATGTTTCATGAGCAAGCAACGAGAGGAAAAATGTCCCGTGTTTTGAGAAGATCTGCAATCAAAACTATTGGAGAATGTGGGCATCGATCCCGCTACTTCTCGCATGCAAAGCGAGCGCTCTACCATTTGAGCTAATTCCCCATTTGTGCCGCCGGGTTGTGGTGCTTGAGACACCACAGGTGTGATTTACACATGTTGGTAAACCGGTTGTATTAAAGCTTTTTTTTTTTTTTTTAAAGTATGGATGTCACTCTGCCGTAAGGAAAGGAAGAGTGTGGAGCTTGCGGGGTGCCAGGTGTTGTAAAAGTATAGGTTACCCATAGGTTTTACCATTTTCTAACATGCTAGGAGTCAAGAACTGTGAGGAGGAAAAAAAAAATCCCCAAATCAGGCTAAGAAAGTGGCAATGTAGAAGAAATGGTGCAGATCCTTTGGCTTTTTTGGTTGTTGGCCCAGAGGTCTACACCTGCCCCCCTCTGTTGAAGTAGAAACAATGGGTAGTATGAGAAATTGAGATTTAAAAAGCTGGATAAGAGCACTTAGCAGAGGATGGTTTCGATCCATCGACCTCTGGGTTATGGGCCCAGCACGCTTCCGCTGCGCCCCTCTGCTGTTGCTTGCCTTCTAAGCTTGCCACTGCCTGTTTGCTAAGCTTGCAAATATGTTTCATGAGCAAGCAACGAGAGGAAAAATGTCCCGTGTTTTGAGAAGATCTGCAATCAAAACTATTGGAGAATGCGGGCATCGATCCCGCTACTTCTCGCATGCAAAGCGAGCGCTCTACCATTTGAGCTAATTCCCCATTTGTGCCGCTGGGCTGTGGTGCTTGAGACACCACAGGGGTGATTTACCCATGTTGGTAAACCGGTTGCATTAAAGCTTTTTTTTTTTTTTTTTTAAGTATGGATGTCACTCTGCCGTAAGGAAAGGAAGAGTGTGGAGCTTGCGGGGTGCCAGGTGTTGTAAAAGTATAGGTTACCCATAGGTTTTACCATTTTCTAACATGCTAGGAGTCAAGAATTGTGAGGAGGAAAAAAAAACCCCCAAATCAGGCTAAGAAAGTGGCAATGTAGAAGAAATGGTGCAGATCCTTTGGCTTTTTTGTTGTTGGCCCAGAAGTCTACACCTGCCCCCCTCTGTTGAAGTAGAGACAATGGGTAGTATGAGAAATTGAGATTTAAAAAGCTGGATAAGAGCACTTAGCAGAGGATGGTTTCGATCCATCGACCTCTGGGTTATGGGCCCAGCACGCTTCCGCTGCGCCACTCTGCTGTTGCTTGCCTTCTAAGCTTGCCTTCTAAGCTTGCCACTGCCTGTTTGCTAAGCTTGCAAATATGTTTCATGAGCAAGCAACGAGAGGAAAAATGTCCCGTGTTTTGAGAAGATCTGCAATCAAAACTATTGGAGAATGCGGGCATCGATCCCGCTACTTCTCGCATGCGAAGCGAGCGCTCTACCATTTGAGCTAATTCCCCATTTGTGCCGCTGAACTGGGGTGCTTGAGACACCACAGGTGTGATTTACCCATGTTGGTAAACCGGTTGCATTAAAGCTTTTTTTTTTTTTTTTTTTTAAGTATGGATGTCACTCTGCCGTAAGGAAAGGAAGAGTGTGGAGCTTGCGGGGTGCCAGGTGTTGTAAAAGTATAGGTTACCCATAGGTTTTACCATTTTCTAACATGCTAGGAATCAAGAATTGTGAGGAGGAAAAAAAAATCCCCAAATCAGGCTAAGAAAGTGGCAATGTAGAAGAAATGGTGCAGATCCTTTGGCTTTTTTGGTTGTTGGCCCAGAAGTCTACACCTGCCCCCCTCTGTTGAAGTAGAGACAATGGGTAGTATGAGAAATTGAGATTTAAAAAGCTGGATAAGAGCACTTAGCAGAGGATGGTTTCGATCCATCGACCTCTGGGTTATGGGCCCAGCACGCTTCCGCTGCGCCACTCTGCTGTTGCTTGCCTTCTAAGCTTGCCTTCTAAGCTTGCCTTCTAAGCTTGCCACTGCCTGTTTGCTAAGTTTGCAAATATGTTTCATGAGCAAGCAACGAGAGGATTAATGTCCCGTGTTTTGAGAAGATCTGCAATCAAAACTATTGGAGAATGCGGGCATCGATCCCGCTACTTCTCGCATGCAAAGCGAGCGCTCGACCATTTGAGCTAATTCCCCATTTGTGCCGCTGGGCTGGGGTGCTTGAGACACCACAGGTGTGATTTACCCATGTTGGTAAACCGGTTGCATTAAAGCTTTTTTTTTTTTTTTTAAAGTATGGATGTCTCTCTGCCGTAAGGAAAGGAAGAGTGTGGAGCTTGCGGGGTGCCAGGTGTTGTAAAAGTATAGGTTACCCATAGGTTTTACCATTTTCTAACATGCTAGGAGTCAAGAACTGTGAGGAGGAAAAAAAAAATCCCCAAATCAGGCTAAGAAAGTGGCAATGTAGAAGAAATGGTGCAGATCCTTGGGCTTTTTTGGTTGTTGGCCCAGAAGTCTACACCTGCCCCCCTCTGTTGAAGTAGAAACAATGGGTAGTATGAGAAATTGAGATTTAAAAAGCTGGATAAGAGCACTTAGCAGAGGATGGTTTCGATCCATCGACCCCTGGGTTATGGGCCCAGCACGCTTCCGCTGCGCCACTCTGCTGTTGCTTGCCTTCTAAGCTTGCCACTGCCTGTTTGCTAAGCTTGCAAATATGTTTCATGAGCAAGCAACGAGAGGAAAAATGTCCCGTGTTTTGAGAAGATCTGCAATCAAAACTATTGGAGAATGCGGGCATCGATCCCGCTACTTCTCGCATGCAAAGCGAGCGCTCTACCATTTGAGCTAATTCCCCATTTGTGCCGCCAGGTTGTGGTGCTTGAGACACTACAGGTGTGATTTACACATGTTGGTAAACCGGTTGCATTAAAGCTTTTTTTTTTTTTTTTTAAAGTATGGATGTCACTCTGCCGTAAGGAAAGGAAGAGTGTGGAGCTTGCGGGGTGCCAGGTGTTGTAAAAGTATAGGTTACCCATAGGTTTTACCATTTTCTAACATGCTAGGAGTCAAGAACTGTGAGGAGGAAAAAAAAAATCCCCAAATCAGGCTAAGAAAGTGGCAATGTAGAAGAAATGGTGCCGATCCTTTGGCTTTTTTGTTGTTGGCCCAGAAGTCTACACCTGCCTCCCTCTGTTGAAGTAGAGACAATGGGTAGTATGAGAAATTGAGATTTAAAAAGCTGGATAAGAGCACTTAGCAGAGGATGGTTTCGATCCATCGACCTCTGGGTTGTGGGCCCAGCACGCTTCCGCTGCGCCACTCTGCTGTTGCTTGCCTTCTAAGCTTGCCTTCTAAGCTTGCCTTCTAAGCTTGCCACTGCCTGTTTGCTAAGCTTGCAAATATGTTTCATGAGCAAGCAACGAGAGGAAAAATGTCCCGTGTTTTGAGAAGATCTGCAATCAAAACTGTTGGAGAATGCGGGCATCGATCCCGCTACTTCTCGCATGCAAAGCAAGCGCTCTACCATTTGAGCTAATTCCCCATTTGTGCGGCTGGGCTGTGGTGCTTGAGACACCACAGGTGTGATTTACACATGTTGGTAAACCGGTTGCATTAAAGGTTTTTTTTTTTTTTTAAAGTATGGATGTCACTCTGCCGTAAGGAAAGGAAGAGTGTGGAGCTTGCGGGGTGCCAGGTGTTGTAAAAGTATAGGTTACCCATAGGTTTTACCATTTTCTAACATGCTAGGAGTCAAGAACTGTGAGGAGGAAAAAAAAAATCCCCAAATCAGGCTAAGAAAGTGGCAATGTAGAAGAAATGGTGCAGATCCTTTGGCTTTTTTGGTTGTTGGCCCAGAAGTCTACACCTGCCCCCCTCTGTTGAAGTAGAAACAATGGGTAGTATGAGAAATTGAGATTTAAAAAGCTGGATAAGAGCACTTAACAGAGGATGGTTTCGATCCATCGACCTCTGAGTTATGGGCCCAGCACGCTTCCGCTGCGCCACTCTGCTGTTGCTTGCCTTCTAAGCTTGCCTTCTAAGCTTGCCACTGCCTGTTTGCTAAGTTTGCAAATATGTTTCATGAGCAAGCAACGAGAGGAAAAATGTCCCGTGTTTTGAGAAGATCTGCAATCAAAACTATTGGAGAATGCGGGCATCGATCCCGCTACTTCTCGCATGCAAAGCGAGCGCTCTACCATTTGAGCTAATTCCCCATTTGTGCCGCCGGGTTGTGGTGCTTGAGACACCACAGGTGTGATTTACCCATGTTGGTAAACCGGTTGCATTAAAGTTTTTTTTTTTTTTTTTAAAGTATGGATGTCACTCTGCCGTAAGGAAAGGAAGAGTGTGGAGCTTGCGGGGTGCCAGGTGTTGTAAAAGTATAGGTTACCCATAGGTTTTACCATTTTCTAACATGCTAGGAGTCAAGAACTGTGAGGAGGAAAAAAAAATCCCCAAATCAGGCTAAGAAAGTGGCAATGTAGAAGAAATGGTGCAGATCCTTTGGCTTTTTTGGTTGTTGGCCCAGAGGTCTACACCTGCCTCCCTCTGTTGAAGTAGAAACAATGGGTAGTATGAGAAATTGAGATTTAAAAAGCTGGATAAGAGCACTTAGCAGAGGATGGTTTCGATCCATCGACCTCTGGGTTATGGGCCCAGCACGCTTCCGCTGCGCCACTCTGCTGTTGCTTGCCTTCTAAGCTTGCCTTCTAAGCTTGCCACTGCCTGTTTGCTAAGTTTGCAAATATGTTTCATGAGCAAGCAACGAGAGGAAAAATGTCCCGTGTTTTGAGAAGATCTGCAATCAAAACTATTGGAGAATGCGGGCATCGATCCCACTACTTCTCGCATGCAAAGCGAGCGCTCTACCATTTGAGCTAATTCCCCATTTGTGCCGCTGGGTTGTGGTGCTTGAGACACCACAGGTGTGATTTACCCATGTTGGTAAACCGGTTGCATTAAAGGTTTTTTTTTTTTTTTAAAGTATGGATGTCACTCTGCCGTAAGGAAAGGAAGAGTGTGGAGCTTGCGGGGTGCCAGGTGTTGTAAAAGTATAGGTTACCCATAGGTTTTACCATTTTCTAACATGCTAGGAGTCAAGAACTGTGAGGAGGAAAAAAAAAATCCCCAAATCAGGCTAAGAAAGTGGCAATGTAGAAGAAATGGTGCAGATCCTTTGGCTTTTTTGGTTGTTGGCCCAGAAGTCTACACCTGCCCCCCTCTGTTGAAGTAGAAACAATGGGTAGTATGAGAAATTGAGATTTAAAAAGCTGGATAAGAGCACTTAGCAGAGGATGGTTTCGATCCATCGACCTCTGGGTTATGGGCCCAGCACGCTTCCGCTGCGCCACTCTGCTGTTGCTTACCTTCTAAGCTTGCCACTGCCTGTTTCCTAAGCTTGCAAATATGTTTCATGAGCAAGCAACGAGAGGAAAAATGTCCCGTGTTTTGAGAAGATCTGCAATCAAAACTATTGGAGAATGCGGGCATCGATCCCGCTACTTCTCGCATGCAAAGCGAGCGCTCTACCATTTGAGCTAATTCCCCATTTGTGCCGCCAGGGTGTGGTGCTTGAGACACCACAGGTGTGATTTACACATGTTGGTAAACCGGTTGTATTAATGCTTTTTTTTTTTTTTTTAAAGTATGGATGTCACTCTGCCGTAAGGAAAGGAAGAGTGTGGAGCTTGCGGGGTGCCAGGTGTTGTAAAAGTATAGGTTACCCATAGGTTTTACCATTTTCTAACATGCTAGGAGTCAAGAACTGTGAGGAGGAAAAAAAAAATCCCCAAATCAGGCTAAGAAAGTGGCAATGTAGAAGAAATGGTGCAGATCCTTTGGCTTTTTTGGTTGTTGACCCAGAAGTCTACACCTGCCCCCCTCTGTTGAAGTAGAGACAATGGGTAGTATGAGAAATTGAGATTTAAAAAGCTGGATAAGAGCACAGGATGGTTTCGATCCATCGACCTCTGGGTTATGGGCCCAGCATGCTTCCGCTGCGCCACTCTGCTGTTGCTTGCCTTCTAAGCTTGCCTTCTAAGCTTGCCACTGCCTGTTTGCTAAGCTTGCAAATATGTTTCATGAGCAAGCAACGAGAGGAAAAATGTCCCGTGTTTTGAGAAGATCTGCAATCAAAACTATTGGAGAATGCGGGCATCGATCCCGCTACTTCTCGCATGCAAAGCAAGCGCTCTACCATTTGAGCTAATTCCCCATTTGTGCCGCTGGGCTGTGGTGCTTGAGACACCACAGGTGTGATTTACACATGTTGGTAAACCGGTTGTATTAAAGCTTTTTTTTTTTTTTTTAAAGTATGGATGTCACTCTGCCGTAAGGAAAGGAAGAGTGTGGAGCTTGCGGGGTGCCAGGTGTTGTAAAAGTATAGGTTACCCATAGGTTTTACCATTTTCTAACATGCTAGGAGTCAAGAACTGTGAGGAGGAAAAAAAAAATCCCCAAATCAGGCTAAGAAAGTGGCAATGTAGAAGAAATGGTGCCGATCCTTTGGCTTTTTTGTTGTTGGCCCAGAAGTCTACACCTGCCTCCCTCTGTTGAAGTAGAGACAATGGGTAGTATGAGAAATTGAGATTTAAAAAGCTGGATAAGAGCACTTAGCAGAGGATGGTTTCGATCCATCGACCTCTGGGTTATGGGCCCAGCACGCTTCCGCTGCGCCACTCTGCTGTTGCTTGCCTTCTAAGCTTGCCACTGCCTGTTTGCTAAGCTTGCAAATATGTTTCATGAGCAAGCAACGAGAGGAAAAATGTCCCGTGTTTTGAGAAGATCTGCAATCAAAACTATTAGAGAATGCGGGCATCGATCCCGCTACTTCTCGCATGCAAAGCGAGCACTCTACCATTTGAGCTAATTCCCCATTTGTGCCGCTGGGCTGTGGTGCTTGAGACACCACAGGTGTGATTTACACATGTTGGTAAACCGGTTGTATTAAAGCTTTTTTTTTTTTTTTTTAAAGTATGGATGTCACTCTGCCGTAAGGAAAGGAAGAGTGTGGAGCTTGCGGGGTGCCAGGTGTTGTAAAAGTATAGGTTACCCATAGGTTTTACCATTTTCTAACATGCTAGGAGTCAAGAACTGTGAGGAGGAAAAAAAAAATCCCCAAATCAGGCTAAGAAAGTGGCAATGTAGAAGAAATGGTGCCGATCCTTTGGCTTTTTTGTTGTTGGCCCAGAAGTCTACACCTGCCCCCCTCTGTTGAAGTAGAGACAATGGGTAGTATGAGAAATTGAGATTTAAAAAGCTGGATAAGAGCACTTAGCAGAGGATGGTTTCGATCCATTGACCTCTGGGTTATGGGCCCAGCACGCTTCCGCTGCGCCACTCTGCTGTTGCTTGCCTTCTAAGCTTGCCTTCTAAGCTTGCCACTGCCTGTTTGCTAAGCTTGCAAATATGTTTCATGAGCAAGCAACGAGAGGAAAAATGTCCCGTGTTTTGAGAAGATCTGCAATCAAAACTATTGGAGAATGCGGGCATCGATCCCGCTACTTCTCGCATGCAAAGCAAGCGCTCTACCATTTGAGCTAATTCCCCATTTGTGCGGCTGGGCTGTGGTGCTTGAGACACCACAGGTGTGATTTACACATGTTGGTAAACCGGTTGTATTAAAGCTTTTTTTTTTTTTTTTAAGTATGGATGTCTCTCTGCCGTAAGGAAAGGAAGAGTGTGGAGCTTGCGGGGTGCCAGGTGTTGTAAAAGTATAGGTTACCCATAGGTTTTACCATTTTCTAACATGCTAGGAGTCAAGAACTGTGAGGAGAAAAAAAAAATCCCCAAATCAGGCTAAGAAAGTGGCAATGTAGAAGAAATGGTGCCGATCCTTTGGCTTTTTTGTTGTTGGCCCAGAAGTCTACACCTGCCCCCCTCTGTTGAAGTAGAGACAATGGGTAGTATGAGAAATTGAGATTTAAAAAGCTGGATAAGAGCACTTAGCAGAGGATGGTTTCGATCCATCGACCTCTGGGTTATGGGCCCAGCACGCTTCCGCTGCGCCACTCTGCTGTTGCTTGCCTTCTAAGCTTGCCACTGCCTGTTTCCTAAGCTTGCAAATATGTTTCATGAGCAAGCAACGAGAGGAAAAATGTCCCGTGTTTTGAGAAGATCTGCAATCAAAACTATTGGAGAATGCGGGCATCGATCCCGCTACTTCTCGCATGCAAAGCGAGCGCTCTACCATTTGAGCTAATTCCCCATTTGTGCCGCCAGGGTGTGGTGCTTGAGACACCACAGGTGTGATTTACACATGTTGGTAAACCGGTTGTATTAATGCTTTTTTTTTTTTTTTTAAAGTATGGATGTCACTCTGCCGTAAGGAAAGGAAGAGTGTGGAGCTTGCGGGGTGCCAGGTGTTGTAAAAGTATAGGTTACCCATAGGTTTTACCATTTTCTAACATGCTAGGAGTCAAGAACTGTGAGGAGGAAAAAAAAAATCCCCAAATCAGGCTAAGAAAGTGGCAATGTAGAAGAAATGGTGCAGATCCTTTGGCTTTTTTGGTTGTTGACCCAGAAGTCTACACCTGCCCCCCTCTGTTGAAGTAGAGACAATGGGTAGTATGAGAAATTGAGATTTAAAAAGCTGGATAAGAGCACTTAGCAGAGGATGGTTTCGATCCATCGACCTCTGGGTTATGGGCCCAGCATGCTTCCGCTGCGCCACTCTGCTGTTGCTTGCCTTCTAAGCTTGCCTTCTAAGCTTGCCACTGCCTGTTTGCTAAGCTTGCAAATATGTTTCATGAGCAAGCAACGAGAGGAAAAATGTCCCGTGTTTTGAGAAGATCTGCAATCAAAACTATTGGAGAATGCGGGCATCGATCCCGCTACTTCTCGCATGCAAAGCAAGCGCTCTACCATTTGAGCTAATTCCCCATTTGTGCCGCTGGGCTGTGGTGCTTGAGACACCACAGGTGTGATTTACACATGTTGGTAAACCGGTTGTATTAAAGCTTTTTTTTTTTTTTTTTAAAGTATGGATGTCACTCTGCCGTAAGGAAAGGAAGAGTGTGGAGCTTGCGGGGTGCCAGGTGTTGTAAAAGTATAGGTTACCCATAGGTTTTACCATTTTCTAACATGCTAGGAGTCAAGAACTGTGAGGAGGAAAAAAAAAATCCCCAAATCAGGCTAAGAAAGTGGCAATGTAGAAGAAATGGTGCCGATCCTTTGGCTTTTTTGTTGTTGGCCCAGAAGTCTACACCTGCCTCCCTCTGTTGAAGTAGAGACAATGGGTAGTATGAGAAATTGAGATTTAAAAAGCTGGATAAGAGCACTTAGCAGAGGATGGTTTCGATCCATCGACCTCTGGGTTATGGGCCCAGCACGCTTCCGCTGCGCCACTCTGCTGTTGCTTGCCTTCTAAGCTTGCCACTGCCTGTTTGCTAAGCTTGCAAATATGTTTCATGAGCAAGCAACAAGAGGAAAAATGTCCCGTGTTTTGAGAAGATCTGCAATCAAAACTATTAGAGAATGCGGGCATCGATCCCGCTACTTCTCGCATGCAAAGCGAGCACTCTACCATTTGAGCTAATTCCCCATTTGTGCCGCTGGGCTGTGGTGCTTGAGACACCACAGGTGTGATTTACACATGTTGGTAAACCGGTTGTATTAAAGCTTTTTTTTTTTTTTTTTAAAGTATGGATGTCACTCTGCCGTAAGGAAAGGAAGAGTGTGGAGCTTGCGGGGTGCCAGGTGTTGTAAAAGTATAGGTTACCCATAGGTTTTACCATTTTCTAACATGCTAGGAGTCAAGAACTGTGAGGAGGAAAAAAAAAATCCCCAAATCAGGCTAAGAAAGTGGCAATGTAGAAGAAATGGTGCCGATCCTTTGGCTTTTTTGTTGTTGGCCCAGAAGTCTACACCTGCCCCCCTCTGTTGAAGTAGAGACAATGGGTAGTATGAGAAATTGAGATTTAAAAAGCTGGATAAGAGCACTTAGCAGAGGATGGTTTCGATCCATTGACCTCTGGGTTATGGGCCCAGCACGCTTCCGCTGCGCCACTCTGCTGTTGCTTGCATTCTAAGCTTGCCTTCTAAGCTTGCCACTGCCTGTTTGCTAAGCTTGCAAATATGTTTCATGAGCAAGCAACGAGAGGAAAAATGTCCCGTGTTTTGAGAAGATCTGCAATCAAAACTATTGGAGAATGCGGGCATCGATCCCGCTACTTCTCGCATGCAAAGCAAGCGCTCTACCATTTGAGCTAATTCCCCATTTGTGCGGCTGGGCTGTGGTGCTTGAGACACCACAGGTGTGATTTACACATGTTGGTAAACCGGTTGTATTAAAGCTTTTTTTTTTTTTTTTAAGTATGGATGTCTCTCTGCCGTAAGGAAAGGAAGAGTGTGGAGCTTGCGGGGTGCCAGGTGTTGTAAAAGTATAGGTTACCCATAGGTTTTACCATTTTCTAACATGCTAGGAGTCAAGAACTGTGAGGAGAAAAAAAAAATCCCCAAATCAGGCTAAGAAAGTGGCAATGTAGAAGAAATGGTGCCGATCCTTTGGCTTTTTTGTTGTTGGCCCAGAAGTCTACACCTGCCCCCCTCTGTTGAAGTAGAGACAATGGGTAGTATGAGAAATTGAGATTTAAAAAGCTGGATAAGAGCACTTAGCAGAGGATGGTTTCGATCCATCGACCTCTGGGTTATGGGCCCAGCACGCTTCCGCTGCGCCACTCTGCTGTTGCTTGCCTTCTAAGCTTGCCACTGCCTGTTTCCTAAGCTTGCAAATATGTTTCATGAGCAAGCAACGAGAGGAAAAATGTCCCGTGTTTTGAGAAGATCTGCAATCAAAACTATTGGAGAATGCGGGCATCGATCCCGCTACTTCTCGCATGCAAAGCGAGCGCTCTACCATTTGAGCTAATTCCCCATTTGTGCCGCCAGGGTGTGGTGCTTGAGACACCACAGGTGTGATTTACACATGTTGGTAAACCGGTTGTATTAATGCTTTTTTTTTTTTTTTTAAAGTATGGATGTCACTCTGCCGTAAGGAAAGGAAGAGTGTGGAGCTTGCGGGGTGCCAGGTGTTGTAAAAGTATAGGTTACCCATAGGTTTTACCATTTTCTAACATGCTAGGAGTCAAGAACTGTGAGGAGGAAAAAAAAAATCCCCAAATCAGGCTAAGAAAGTGGCAATGTAGAAGAAATGGTGCAGATCCTTTGGCTTTTTTGGTTGTTGACCCAGAAGTCTACACCTGCCCCCCTCTGTTGAAGTAGAGACAATGGGTAGTATGAGAAATTGAGATTTAAAAAGCTGGATAAGAGCACTTAGCAGAGGATGGTTTCGATCCATCGACCTCTGGGTTATGGGCCCAGCATGCTTCCGCTGCGCCACTCTGCTGTTGCTTGCCTTCTAAGCTTGCCTTCTAAGCTTGCCACTGCCTGTTTGCTAAGCTTGCAAATATGTTTCATGAGCAAGCAACGAGAGGAAAAATGTCCCGTGTTTTGAGAAGATCTGCAATCAAAACTATTGGAGAATGCGGGCATCGATCCCGCTACTTCTCGCATGCAAAGCAAGCGCTCTACCATTTGAGCTAATTCCCCATTTGTGCCGCTGGGCTGTGGTGCTTGAGACACCACAGGTGTGATTTACACATGTTGGTAAACCGGTTGTATTAAAGCTTTTTTTTTTTTTTTTTAAAGTATGGATGTCACTCTGCCGTAAGGAAAGGAAGAGTGTGGAGCTTGCGGGGTGCCAGGTGTTGTAAAAGTATAGGTTACCCATAGGTTTTACCATTTTCTAACATGCTAGGAGTCAAGAACTGTGAGGAGGAAAAAAAAAATCCCCAAATCAGGCTAAGAAAGTGGCAATGTAGAAGAAATGGTGCCGATCCTTTGGCTTTTTTGTTGTTGGCCCAGAAGTCTACACCTGCCTCCCTCTGTTGAAGTAGAGACAATGGGTAGTATGAGAAATTGAGATTTAAAAAGCTGGATAAGAGCACTTAGCAGAGGATGGTTTCGATCCATCGACCTCTGGGTTATGGGCCCAGCACGCTTCCGCTGCGCCACTCTGCTGTTGCTTGCCTTCTAAGCTTGCCACTGCCTGTTTGCTAAGCTTGCAAATATGTTTCATGAGCAAGCAACGAGAGGAAAAATGTCCCGTGTTTTGAGAAGATCTGCAATCAAAACTATTAGAGAATGCGGGCATCGATCCCGCTACTTCTCGCATGCAAAGCGAGCACTCTACCATTTGAGCTAATTCCCCATTTGTGCCGCTGGGCTGTGGTGCTTGAGACACCACAGGTGTGATTTACACATGTTGGTAAACCGGTTGTATTAAAGCTTTTTTTTTTTTTTTTAAAGTATGGATGTCACTCTGCCGTAAGGAAAGGAAGAGTGTGGAGCTTGCGGGGTGCCAGGTGTTGTAAAAGTATAGGTTACCCATAGGTTTTACCATTTTCTAACATGCTAGGAGTCAAGAATTGTGAGGAGGAAAAAAAAAATCCCCAAATCAGGCTAAGAAAGTGGCAATGTAGAAGAAATGGTGCAGATCCTTTGGCTTTTTTGTTGTTGGCCCAGAAGTCTACACCTGCCCCCTCTGTTGAAGTAGAGACAATGGGTAGTATGAGAAATTGAGATTTAAAAAGCTGGATAAGAGCACTTAGCAGAGGATGATTGCGATCCATCGACCTCTGGGTTATGGGCCCAGCACGCTTCCGCTGTGCCACTCTGCTGTTGCTTGCCTTCTAAGCTTGCCTTCTAAGCTTGCCACTGCCTGTTTGCTAAGCTTGCAAATATGTTTCATGAGCAAGCAACGAGAGGAAAAATGTCCCGTGTTTTGAGAAGATCTGCAATCAAAACTATTGGAGAATGCGGGCATCGATCCCGCTACTTCTCGCATGCAAAGCGAGCGCTCTACCATTTGAGCTAATTCCCCATTTGTGCCGCTGGGCTGTGGTGCTTGAGACACTACAGGTGTGATTTACCCATGTTGGTAAACCGGTTGCATTAAAGCTTTTTTTTTTTTTTTTTTTTTAAGTATGGATGTCACTCTGCCGTAAGGAAAGGAAGAGTGTGGAGCTTGCGGGGTGCCAGGTGTTGTAAAAGTATAGGTTACCCATAGGTTTTACCATTTTCTAACATGCTAGGAATCAAGAATTGTGAGGAGGAAAAAAAAATCCCCAAATCAGGCTAAGAAAGTGGCAATGTAGAAGAAATGGTGCAGATCCTTTGGCTTTTTTGGTTGTTGGCCCAGAAGTCTACACCTGCCCCCCTCTGTTGAAGTAGAGACAATGGGTAGTATGAGAAATTGAGATTTAAAAAGCTGGATAAGAGCACTTAGCAGAGGATGGTTTCGATCCATCGACCTCTGGGTTATGGGCCCAGCACGCTTCCGCTGCGCCACTCTGCTGTTGCTTGCCTTCTAAGCTTGCCACTGCCTGTTTCCTAAGTTTGCAAATATGTTTCATGAGCAAGCAACGAGAGGAAAAATGTCCCGTGTTTTGAGAAGATCTGCAATCAAAACTATTGGAGAATGTGGGCATCGATCCCGCTACTTCTCGCATGCAAAGCGAGCGCTCTACCATTTGAGCTAATTCCCCATTTGTGCCGCCGGGTTGTGGTGCTTGAGACACCACAGGTGTGATTTACACATGTTGGTAAACCGGTTGTATTAAAGCTTTTTTTTTTTTTTTAAAGTATGGATGTCACTCTGCCGTAAGGAAAGGAAGAGTGTGGAGCTTGCGGGGTGCCAGGTGTTGTAAAAGTATAGGTTACCCATAGGTTTTACCATTTTCTAACATGCTAGGAGTCAAGAACTGTGAGGAGGAAAAAAAAAATCCCCAAATCAGGCTAAGAAAGTGGCAATGTAGAAGAAATGGTGCAGATCCTTTGGCTTTTTTGGTTGTTGGCCCAGAGGTCTACACCTGCCCCCCTCTGTTGAAGTAGAAACAATGGGTAGTATGAGAAATTGAGATTTAAAAAGCTGGATAAGAGCACTTAGCAGAGGATGGTTTCGATCCATCGACCTCTGGGTTATGGGCCCAGCACGCTTCCGCTGCGCCCCTCTGCTGTTGCTTGCCTTCTAAGCTTGCCACTGCCTGTTTGCTAAGCTTGCAAATATGTTTCATGAGCAAGCAACGAGAGGAAAAATGTCCCGTGTTTTGAGAAGATCTGCAATCAAAACTATTGGAGAATGCGGGCATCGATCCCGCTACTTCTCGCATGCAAAGCGAGCGCTCTACCATTTGAGCTAATTCCCCATTTGTGCCGCTGGGCTGTGGTGCTTGAGACACCACAGGGGTGATTTACCCATGTTGGTAAACCGGTTGCATTAAAGCTTTTTTTTTTTTTTTTTTAAGTATGGATGTCACTCTGCCGTAAGGAAAGGAAGAGTGTGGAGCTTGCGGGGTGCCAGGTGTTGTAAAAGTATAGGTTACCCATAGGTTTTACCATTTTCTAACATGCTAGGAGTCAAGAATTGTGAGGAGGAAAAAAAAACCCCCAAATCAGGCTAAGAAAGTGGCAATGTAGAAGAAATGGTGCAGATCCTTTGGCTTTTTTGTTGTTGGCCCAGAAGTCTACACCTGCCCCCCTCTGTTGAAGTAGAGACAATGGGTAGTATGAGAAATTGAGATTTAAAAAGCTGGATAAGAGCACTTAGCAGAGGATGGTTTCGATCCATCGACCTCTGGGTTATGGGCCCAGCACGCTTCCGCTGCGCCACTCTGCTGTTGCTTGCCTTCTAAGCTTGCCTTCTAAGCTTGCCACTGCCTGTTTGCTAAGCTTGCAAATATGTTTCATGAGCAAGCAACGAGAGGAAAAATGTCCCGTGTTTTGAGAAGATCTGCAATCAAAACTATTGGAGAATGCGGGCATCGATCCCGCTACTTCTCGCATGCGAAGCGAGCGCTCTACCATTTGAGCTAATTCCCCATTTGTGCCGCTGAACTGGGGTGCTTGAGACACCACAGGTGTGATTTACCCATGTTGGTAAACCGGTTGCATTAAAGCTTTTTTTTTTTTTCTTTTTTTAAGTATGGATGTCACTCTGCCGTAAGGAAAGGAAGAGTGTGGAGCTTGCGGGGTGCCAGGTGTTGTAAAAGTATAGGTTACCCATAGGTTTTACCATTTTCTAACATGCTAGGAATCAAGAATTGTGAGGAGGAAAAAAAAATCCCCAAATCAGGCTAAGAAAGTGGCAATGTAGAAGAAATGGTGCAGATCCTTTGGCTTTTTTGGTTGTTGGCCCAGAAGTCTACACCTGCCCCCCTCTGTTGAAGTAGAGACAATGGGTAGTATGAGAAATTGAGATTTAAAAAGCTGGATAAGAGCACTTAGCAGAGGATGGTTTCGATCCATCGACCTCTGGGTTATGGGCCCAGCACGCTTCCGCTGCGCCACTCTGCTGTTGCTTGCCTTCTAAGCTTGCCTTCTAAGCTTGCCACTGCCTGTTTGCTAAGTTTGCAAATATGTTTCATGAGCAAGCAACGAGAGGATTAATGTCCCGTGTTTTGAGAAGATCTGCAATCAAAACTATTGGAGAATGCGGGCATCGATCCCGCTACTTCTCGCATGCAAAGCGAGCGCTCGACCATTTGAGCTAATTCCCCATTTGTGCCGCTGGGCTGGGGTGCTTGAGACACCACAGGTGTGATTTACCCATGTTGGTAAACCGGTTGCATTAAAGCTTTTTTTTTTTTTTTTAAAGTATGGATGTCTCTCTGCCGTAAGGAAAGGAAGAGTGTGGAGCTTGCGGGGTGCCAGGTGTTGTAAAAGTATAGGTTACCCATAGGTTTTACCATTTTCTAACATGCTAGGAGTCAAGAACTGTGAGGAGGAAAAAAAAAATCCCCAAATCAGGCTAAGAAAGTGGCAATGTAGAAGAAATGGTGCAGATCCTTGGGCTTTTTTGGTTGTTGGCCCAGAAGTCTACACCTGCCCCCCTCTGTTGAAGTAGAAACAATGGGTAGTATGAGAAATTGAGATTTAAAAAGCTGGATAAGAGCACTTAGCAGAGGATGGTTTCGATCCATCGACCCCTGGGTTATGGGCCCAGCACGCTTCCGCTGCGCCACTCTGCTGTTGCTTGCCTTCTAAGCTTGCCACTGCCTGTTTGCTAAGCTTGCAAATATGTTTCATGAGCAAGCAACGAGAGGAAAAATGTCCCGTGTTTTGAGAAGATCTGCAATCAAAACTATTGGAGAATGCGGGCATCGATCCCGCTACTTCTCGCATGCAAAGCGAGCGCTCTACCATTTGAGCTAATTCCCCATTTGTGCCGCCAGGTTGTGGTGCTTGAGACACTACAGGTGTGATTTACACATGTTGGTAAACCGGTTGCATTAAAGCTTTTTTTTTTTTTTTTAAAGTATGGATGTCACTCTGCCGTAAGGAAAGGAAGAGTGTGGAGCTTGCGGGGTGCCAGGTGTTGTAAAAGTATAGGTTACCCATAGGTTTTACCATTTTCTAACATGCTAGGAGTCAAGAACTGTGAGGAGGAAAAAAAAAATCCCCAAATCAGGCTAAGAAAGTGGCAATGTAGAAGAAATGGTGCCGATCCTTTGGCTTTTTTGTTGTTGGCCCAGAAGTCTACACCTGCCTCCCTCTGTTGAAGTAGAGACAATGGGTAGTATGAGAAATTGAGATTTAAAAAGCTGGATAAGAGCACTTAGCAGAGGATGGTTTCGATCCATCGACCTCTGGGTTATGGGCCCAGCACGCTTCCGCTGCGCCACTCTGCTGTTGCTTGCCTTCTAAGCTTGCCTTCTAAGCTTGCCTTCTAAGCTTGCCACTGCCTGTTTGCTAAGCTTGCAAATATGTTTCATGAGCAAGCAACGAGAGGAAAAATGTCCCGTGTTTTGAGAAGATCTGCAATCAAAACTGTTGGAGAATGCGGGCATCGATCCCGCTACTTCTCGCATGCAAAGCAAGCGCTCTACCATTTGAGCTAATTCCCCATTTGTGCGGCTGGGCTGTGGTGCTTGAGACACCACAGGTGTGATTTACACATGTTGGTAAACCGGTTGCATTAAAGGTTTTTTTTTTTTTTTAAAGTATGGATGTCACTCTGCCGTAAGGAAAGGAAGAGTGTGGAGCTTGCGGGGTGCCAGGTGTTGTAAAAGTATAGGTTACCCATAGGTTTTACCATTTTCTAACATGCTAGGAGTCAAGAACTGTGAGGAGGAAAAAAAAAATCCCCAAATCAGGCTAAGAAAGTGGCAATGTAGAAGAAATGGTGCAGATCCTTT
>NC_134690.1:550000-610000 GCF_050947455.1 Rhinoderma darwinii | reverse complement strand
TCTGCCGTAAGGAAAGGAAGAGTGTGGAGCTTGCGGGGTGCCAGGTGTTGTAAAAGTATAGGTTACCCATAGGTTTTACCATTTTCTAACATGCTAGGAGTCAAGAACTGTGAGGAGGAAAAAAAAAATCCCCAAATCAGGCTAAGAAAGTGGCAATGTAGAAGAAATGGTGCCGATCCTTTGGCTTTTTTGTTGTTGGCCCAGAAGTCTACACCTGCCTCCCTCTGTTGAAGTAGAGACAATGGGTAGTATGAGAAATTGAGATTTAAAAAGCTGGATAAGAGCACTTAGCAGAGGATGGTTTCGATCCATCGACCTCTGGGTTATGGGCCCAGCACGCTTCCGCTGCGCCACTCTGCTGTTGCTTGCCTTCTAAGCTTGCCACTGCCTGTTTGCTAAGCTTGCAAATATGTTTCATGAGCAAGCAACGAGAGGAAAAATGTCCCGTGTTTTGAGAAGATCTGCAATCAAAACTATTAGAGAATGCGGGCATCGATCCCGCTACTTCTCGCATGCAAAGCGAGCACTCTACCATTTGAGCTAATTCCCCATTTGTGCCGCTGGGCTGTGGTGCTTGAGACACCACAGGTGTGATTTACACATGTTGGTAAACCGGTTGTATTAAAGCTTTTTTTTTTTTTTTTTAAAGTATGGATGTCACTCTGCCGTAAGGAAAGGAAGAGTGTGGAGCTTGCGGGGTGCCAGGTGTTGTAAAAGTATAGGTTACCCATAGGTTTTACCATTTTCTAACATGCTAGGAGTCAAGAACTGTGAGGAGGAAAAAAAAAATCCCCAAATCAGGCTAAGAAAGTGGCAATGTAGAAGAAATGGTGCCGATCCTTTGGCTTTTTTGTTGTTGGCCCAGAAGTCTACACCTGCCCCCCTCTGTTGAAGTAGAGACAATGGGTAGTATGAGAAATTGAGATTTAAAAAGCTGGATAAGAGCACTTAGCAGAGGATGGTTTCGATCCATTGACCTCTGGGTTATGGGCCCAGCACGCTTCCGCTGCGCCACTCTGCTGTTGCTTGCCTTCTAAGCTTGCCTTCTAAGCTTGCCACTGCCTGTTTGCTAAGCTTGCAAATATGTTTCATGAGCAAGCAACGAGAGGAAAAATGTCCCGTGTTTTGAGAAGATCTGCAATCAAAACTATTGGAGAATGCGGGCATCGATCCCGCTACTTCTCGCATGCAAAGCAAGCGCTCTACCATTTGAGCTAATTCCCCATTTGTGCGGCTGGGCTGTGGTGCTTGAGACACCACAGGTGTGATTTACACATGTTGGTAAACCGGTTGTATTAAAGCTTTTTTTTTTTTTTTTAAGTATGGATGTCTCTCTGCCGTAAGGAAAGGAAGAGTGTGGAGCTTGCGGGGTGCCAGGTGTTGTAAAAGTATAGGTTACCCATAGGTTTTACCATTTTCTAACATGCTAGGAGTCAAGAACTGTGAGGAGAAAAAAAAAATCCCCAAATCAGGCTAAGAAAGTGGCAATGTAGAAGAAATGGTGCCGATCCTTTGGCTTTTTTGTTGTTGGCCCAGAAGTCTACACCTGCCCCCCTCTGTTGAAGTAGAGACAATGGGTAGTATGAGAAATTGAGATTTAAAAAGCTGGATAAGAGCACTTAGCAGAGGATGGTTTCGATCCATCGACCTCTGGGTTATGGGCCCAGCACGCTTCCGCTGCGCCACTCTGCTGTTGCTTGCCTTCTAAGCTTGCCACTGCCTGTTTCCTAAGCTTGCAAATATGTTTCATGAGCAAGCAACGAGAGGAAAAATGTCCCGTGTTTTGAGAAGATCTGCAATCAAAACTATTGGAGAATGCGGGCATCGATCCCGCTACTTCTCGCATGCAAAGCGAGCGCTCTACCATTTGAGCTAATTCCCCATTTGTGCCGCCAGGGTGTGGTGCTTGAGACACCACAGGTGTGATTTACACATGTTGGTAAACCGGTTGTATTAATGCTTTTTTTTTTTTTTTTAAAGTATGGATGTCACTCTGCCGTAAGGAAAGGAAGAGTGTGGAGCTTGCGGGGTGCCAGGTGTTGTAAAAGTATAGGTTACCCATAGGTTTTACCATTTTCTAACATGCTAGGAGTCAAGAACTGTGAGGAGGAAAAAAAAAATCCCCAAATCAGGCTAAGAAAGTGGCAATGTAGAAGAAATGGTGCAGATCCTTTGGCTTTTTTGGTTGTTGACCCAGAAGTCTACACCTGCCCCCCTCTGTTGAAGTAGAGACAATGGGTAGTATGAGAAATTGAGATTTAAAAAGCTGGATAAGAGCACTTAGCAGAGGATGGTTTCGATCCATCGACCTCTGGGTTATGGGCCCAGCATGCTTCCGCTGCGCCACTCTGCTGTTGCTTGCCTTCTAAGCTTGCCTTCTAAGCTTGCCACTGCCTGTTTGCTAAGCTTGCAAATATGTTTCATGAGCAAGCAACGAGAGGAAAAATGTCCCGTGTTTTGAGAAGATCTGCAATCAAAACTATTGGAGAATGCGGGCATCGATCCCGCTACTTCTCGCATGCAAAGCAAGCGCTCTACCATTTGAGCTAATTCCCCATTTGTGCCGCTGGGCTGTGGTGCTTGAGACACCACAGGTGTGATTTACACATGTTGGTAAACCGGTTGTATTAAAGCTTTTTTTTTTTTTTTTTAAAGTATGGATGTCACTCTGCCGTAAGGAAAGGAAGAGTGTGGAGCTTGCGGGGTGCCAGGTGTTGTAAAAGTATAGGTTACCCATAGGTTTTACCATTTTCTAACATGCTAGGAGTCAAGAACTGTGAGGAGGAAAAAAAAAATCCCCAAATCAGGCTAAGAAAGTGGCAATGTAGAAGAAATGGTGCCGATCCTTTGGCTTTTTTGTTGTTGGCCCAGAAGTCTACACCTGCCTCCCTCTGTTGAAGTAGAGACAATGGGTAGTATGAGAAATTGAGATTTAAAAAGCTGGATAAGAGCACTTAGCAGAGGATGGTTTCGATCCATCGACCTCTGGGTTATGGGCCCAGCACGCTTCCGCTGCGCCACTCTGCTGTTGCTTGCCTTCTAAGCTTGCCACTGCCTGTTTGCTAAGCTTGCAAATATGTTTCATGAGCAAGCAACAAGAGGAAAAATGTCCCGTGTTTTGAGAAGATCTGCAATCAAAACTATTAGAGAATGCGGGCATCGATCCCGCTACTTCTCGCATGCAAAGCGAGCACTCTACCATTTGAGCTAATTCCCCATTTGTGCCGCTGGGCTGTGGTGCTTGAGACACCACAGGTGTGATTTACACATGTTGGTAAACCGGTTGTATTAAAGCTTTTTTTTTTTTTTTTTAAAGTATGGATGTCACTCTGCCGTAAGGAAAGGAAGAGTGTGGAGCTTGCGGGGTGCCAGGTGTTGTAAAAGTATAGGTTACCCATAGGTTTTACCATTTTCTAACATGCTAGGAGTCAAGAACTGTGAGGAGGAAAAAAAAAATCCCCAAATCAGGCTAAGAAAGTGGCAATGTAGAAGAAATGGTGCCGATCCTTTGGCTTTTTTGTTGTTGGCCCAGAAGTCTACACCTGCCCCCCTCTGTTGAAGTAGAGACAATGGGTAGTATGAGAAATTGAGATTTAAAAAGCTGGATAAGAGCACTTAGCAGAGGATGGTTTCGATCCATTGACCTCTGGGTTATGGGCCCAGCACGCTTCCGCTGCGCCACTCTGCTGTTGCTTGCCTTCTAAGCTTGCCTTCTAAGCTTGCCACTGCCTGTTTGCTAAGCTTGCAAATATGTTTCATGAGCAAGCAACGAGAGGAAAAATGTCCCGTGTTTTGAGAAGATCTGCAATCAAAACTATTGGAGAATGCGGGCATCGATCCCGCTACTTCTCGCATGCAAAGCAAGCGCTCTACCATTTGAGCTAATTCCCCATTTGTGCGGCTGGGCTGTGGTGCTTGAGACACCACAGGTGTGATTTACACATGTTGGTAAACCGGTTGTATTAAAGCTTTTTTTTTTTTTTTTAAGTATGGATGTCTCTCTGCCGTAAGGAAAGGAAGAGTGTGGAGCTTGCGGGGTGCCAGGTGTTGTAAAAGTATAGGTTACCCATAGGTTTTACCATTTTCTAACATGCTAGGAGTCAAGAACTGTGAGGAGAAAAAAAAAATCCCCAAATCAGGCTAAGAAAGTGGCAATGTAGAAGAAATGGTGCCGATCCTTTGGCTTTTTTGTTGTTGGCCCAGAAGTCTACACCTGCCCCCCTCTGTTGAAGTAGAGACAATGGGTAGTATGAGAAATTGAGATTTAAAAAGCTGGATAAGAGCACTTAGCAGAGGATGGTTTCGATCCATCGACCTCTGGGTTATGGGCCCAGCATGCTTCCGCTGCGCCACTCTGCTGTTGCTTGCCTTCTAAGCTTGCCTTCTAAGCTTGCCACTGCCTGTTTGCTAAGCTTGCAAATATGTTTCATGAGCAAGCAACGAGAGGAAAAATGTCCCGTGTTTTGAGAAGATCTGCAATCAAAACTATTGGAGAATGCGGGCATCGATCCCGCTACTTCTCGCATGCAAAGCAAGCGCTCTACCATTTGAGCTAATTCCCCATTTGTGCCGCTGGGCTGTGGTGCTTGAGACACCACAGGTGTGATTTACACATGTTGGTAAACCGGTTGTATTAAAGCTTTTTTTTTTTTTTTTTAAAGTATGGATGTCACTCTGCCGTAAGGAAAGGAAGAGTGTGGAGCTTGCGGGGTGCCAGGTGTTGTAAAAGTATAGGTTACCCATAGGTTTTACCATTTTCTAACATGCTAGGAGTCAAGAACTGTGAGGAGGAAAAAAAAAATCCCCAAATCAGGCTAAGAAAGTGGCAATGTAGAAGAAATGGTGCCGATCCTTTGGCTTTTTTGTTGTTGGCCCAGAAGTCTACACCTGCCTCCCTCTGTTGAAGTAGAGACAATGGGTAGTATGAGAAATTGAGATTTAAAAAGCTGGATAAGAGCACTTAGCAGAGGATGGTTTCGATCCATCGACCTCTGGGTTATGGGCCCAGCACGCTTCCGCTGCGCCACTCTGCTGTTGCTTGCCTTCTAAGCTTGCCACTGCCTGTTTGCTAAGCTTGCAAATATGTTTCATGAGCAAGCAACGAGAGGAAAAATGTCCCGTGTTTTGAGAAGATCTGCAATCAAAACTATTAGAGAATGCGGGCATCGATCCCGCTACTTCTCGCATGCAAAGCGAGCACTCTACCATTTGAGCTAATTCCCCATTTGTGCCGCTGGGCTGTGGTGCTTGAGACACCACAGGTGTGATTTACACATGTTGGTAAACCGGTTGTATTAAAGCTTTTTTTTTTTTTTTTTAAAGTATGGATGTCACTCTGCCGTAAGGAAAGGAAGAGTGTGGAGCTTGCGGGGTGCCAGGTGTTGTAAAAGTATAGGTTACCCATAGGTTTTACCATTTTCTAACATGCTAGGAGTCAAGAACTGTGAGGAGGAAAAAAAAAATCCCCAAATCAGGCTAAGAAAGTGGCAATGTAGAAGAAATGGTGCCGATCCTTTGGCTTTTTTGTTGTTGGCCCAGAAGTCTACACCTGCCCCCCTCTGTTGAAGTAGAGACAATGGGTAGTATGAGAAATTGAGATTTAAAAAGCTGGATAAGAGCACTTAGCAGAGGATGGTTTCGATCCATTGACCTCTGGGTTATGGGCCCAGCACGCTTCCGCTGCGCCACTCTGCTGTTGCTTGCCTTCTAAGCTTGCCACTGCCTGTTTGCTAAGCTTGCAAATATGTTTCATGAGCAAGCAACGAGAGGAAAAATGTCCCGTGTTTTGAGAAGATCTGCAATCAAAACTATTGGAGAATGTGGGCATCGATCCCGCTACTTCTCGCATGCAAAGCAAGCGCTCTACCATTTGAGCTAATTCCCCATTTGTGCAGCTGGGCTGTGGTGCTTGAGACACCACAGGTGTGATTTACACATGTTGGTAAACCGGTTGTATTAAAGCTTTTTTTTTTTTTTTTAAAGTATGGATGTCACTCTGCCGTAAGGAAAGGAAGAGTGTGGAGCTTGCGGGGTGCCAGGTGTTGTAAAAGTATAGGTTACCCATAGGTTTTACCATTTTCTAACATGCTAGGAGTCAAGAACTGTGAGGAGGAAAAAAAAAATCCCCAAATCAGGCTAAGAAAGTGGCAATGTAGAAGAAATGGTGCCGATCCTTTGGCTTTTTTGTTGTTGGCCCAGAAGTCTACACCTGCCCCCCTCTGCTGAAGTAGAG
Organism: Rhinoderma darwinii; assembly: GCF_050947455.1. NCBI lineage: Eukaryota > Metazoa > Chordata > Amphibia > Anura > Rhinodermatidae > Rhinoderma > Rhinoderma darwinii. The sequence goes on along the minus strand of NC_134690.1, from coordinate 603,768 downwards.
ACAATGGGTAGTATGAGAAATTGAGATTTAAAAAGCTGGATAAGAGCACTTAGCAGAGGATGGTTTCGATCCATCGACCTCTGGGTTATGGGCCCAGCACGCTTCCGCTGCGCCACTCTGCTGTTGCTTGCCTTCTAAGCTTGCCTTCTAAGCTTGCCACTGCCTGTTTGCTAAGCTTGCAAATATGTTTCATGAGCAAGCAACGAGAGGAAAAATGTCCCGTGTTTTGAGAAGATCTGCAATCAAAACTATTGGAGAATGCGGGCATCGATCCCGCTACTTCTCGCATGCAAAGCAAGCGCTCTACCATTTGAGCTAATTCCCCATTTGTGCGGCTGGGCTGTGGTGCTTGAGACACCACCGGTGTGATTTACACATGTTGGTAAACCGGTTGTATTAAAGCTTTTTTTTTTTTTTTAAAGTATGGATGTCACTCTGCCGTAAGGAAAGGAAGAGTGTGGAGCTTGCGGGGTGCCAGGTGTTGTAAAAGTATAGGTTACCCATAGGTTTTACCATTTTCTAACATGCTAGGAGTCAAGAACTGTGAGGAGGAAAAAAAAAATCCCCAAATCAGGCTAAGAAAGTGGCAATGTAGAAGAAATGGTGCCGATCCTTTGGCTTTTTTGGTTGTTGGCCCAGAAGTCTACACCTGCCCCCCTCTGTTGAAGTAGAGACAATGGGTAGTATGAGAAATTGAGATTTAAAAAGCTGGATAAGAGCACTTAGCAGAGGATGGTTTCGATCCATCGACCTCTGGGTTATGGGCCCAGCACGCTTCCGCTGCGCCACTCTGCTGTTGCTTGCCTTCTAAGCTTGCCACTGCCTGTTTGCTAAGCTTGCAAATATGTTTCATGAGCAAGCAACGAGAGGAAAAATGTCCCGTGTTTTGAGAAGATCTGCAATCAAAACTATTGGAGAATGCGGGCATCGATCCCGCTACTTCTCGCATGCAAAGCGAGCGCTCTACCATTTGAGCTAATTCCCCATTTGTGCCGCTGGGCTGTGGTGCTTGAGACACCACAGGTGGGATTTACACATGTTGGTAAACCGGTTGTATTAAAGCTTTTTTTTTTTTTTTAAAGTATGGATGTCACTCTGCCGTAAGGAAAGGAAGAGTGTGGAGCTTGCGGGGTGCCAGGTGTTGTAAAAGTATAGGTTACCCATAGGTTTTACCATTTTCTAACATGCTAGGAGTCAAGAACTGTGAGGAGGAAAAAAAAAATCCCCAAATCAGGCTAAGAAAGTGGCAATGTAGAAGAAATGGTGCAGATCCTTTGGCTTTTTTGGTTGTTGGCCCAGAAGTCTACACCTGCCCCCCTCTGTTGAAGTAGAGACAATGGGTAGTATGAGAAATTGAGATTTAAAAAGCTGGATAAGAGCACTTAGCAGAGGATGGTTTCGATCCATCGACCTCTGGGTTATGGGCCCAGCACGCTTCCTCTGCGCCACTCTGCTGTTGCTTGCCTTCTAAGCTTGCCACTGCCTGTTTGCTAAGCTTGCAAATATGTTTCATGAGCAAGCAACGAGAGGAAAAATGTCCCGTGTTTTGAGAAGATCTGCAATCAAAACTATTGGAGAATGCGGGCATCGATCCCGCTACTTCTCGCATGCAAAGCGAGCGCTCTACCACTTGAGCTAATTCCCCATTTGTGCCGCCAGGTTGTGGTGCTTGAGACACCACAGGTGTGATTTACCCATGTTGGTAAACCGGTTGCATTAAAGGTTTTTTTTTTTTTTTTTTTTTTTTTTAAATATGGATGTCACTCTGCCGTAAGGAAAGGAAGAGTGTGGAGCTTGCGGGGTGCCAGGTGTTGTAAAAGTATAGGTTACCCATAGGTTTTACCATTTTCTAACATGCTAGGAGTCAAGAACTGTGAGGAGGAAAAAAATAATCCCCAAATCAGGCTAAGAAAGTGGCAATGTAGAAGAAATGGTGCAGATCCTTTGGCTTTTTTGGTTGTTGGCCCAGAAGTCTACACCTGCCCCCCTCTGTTGAAGTAGAGACAATGGGTAGTATGAGAAATTGAGATTTAAAAAGCTGGATAAGAGCACTTAGCAGAGGATGGTTTCGATCCATTGACCTCTGGGTTATGGGCCCAGCACGCTTCCGCTGCGCCACTCTGCTGTTGCTTGCCTTCTAAGCTTGCCTTCTAAGCTTGCCACTGCCTGTTTGCTAAGCTTGCAAATATGTTTCATGAGCAAGCAACGAGAGGAAAAATGTCCCGTGTTTTGAGAAGATCTGCAATCAAAACTATTGGAGAATGCGGGCATCGATCCCGCTACTTCTCGCATGCAAAGCGAGCGCTCTACCATTTGAGCTAATTCCCCATTTGTGCCGCTGGGCTGTGGTGCTTGAGACACTACAGGTGTGATTTACCCATGTTGGTAAACCGGTTGTATTAAAGCTTTTTTTTTTTAAGTATGGATGTCACTCTGCCGTAAGGAAAGGAAGAGTGTGGAGCTTGCGGGGTGCCAGGTGTTGTAAAAGTATAGGTTACCCATAGGTTTTACCATTTTCTAACATGCTAGGAGTCAAGAATTGTGAGGAGGAAAAAAAAAATCCCCAAATCAGGCTAAGAAAGTGGCAATGTAGAAGAAATGGTGCAGATCCTTTGGCTTTTTTGGTTGTTGGCCCAGAAGTCTACACCTGCCCCCCTCTGTTGAAGTAGAGACAATGGGTAGTATGAGAAATTGAGATTTAAAAAGCTGGATAAGAGCACTTAGCAGAGGATGGTTTCGATCCATCGACCTCTGGGTTATGGGCCCAGCACGCTTCCGCTGCGCCACTCTGCTGTTGCTTGCCTTCTAAGCTTGCCACTGCCTGTTTGCTAAGCTTGCAAATATGTTTCATGAGCAAGCAACGAGAGGAAAAATGTCCCGTGTTTTGAGAAGATCTGCAATCAAAACTATTGGAGAATGCGGGCATCGATCCCGCTACTTCTCGCATGCAAAGCGAGCGCTCTACCATTTGAGGTAATTCCCCATTTGTGCCGCTGGGCTGTGGTGCTCGAGACACCACAGGTGGGATTTACACATGTTGGTAAACCGGTTGTATTAAAGCTTTTTTTTTTTTTTTAAATATGGATGTCACTCTGCCGTAAGGAAAGGAAGAGTGTGGAGCTTGCGGGGTGCCAGGTGTTGTAAAAGTATAGGTTACCCATAGGTTTTACCATTTTCTAACATGCTAGGAGTCAAGAACTGTGAGGAGGAAAAAAAAAATCCCCAAATCAGGCTAAGAAAGTGGCAATGTAGAAGAAATGGTGCAGATCCTTTGGCTTTTTTGGTTGTTGGCCCAGAAGTCTACACCTGCCCCCCTCTGTTGAAGTAGAGACAATGGGTAGTATGAGAAATTGAGATTTAAAAAGCTGGATAAGAGCACTTAGCAGAGGATGGTTTCGATCCATTGACCTCTGGGTTATGGGCCCAGCACGCTTCCGCTGCGCCACTCTGCTGTTGCTTGCTTTCTAAGCTTGCCTTCTAAGCTTGCCACTGCCTGTTTGCTAAGCTTGCAAATATGTTTCATGAGCAAGCAACGAGAGGAAAAATGTCCCGTGTTTTGAGAAGATCTGCAATCAAAACTATTGGAGAATGCGGGCATCGATCCCGCTACTTCTCGCATGCAAAGCGAGCGCTCTACCATTTGAGCTAATTCCCCATTTGTGCCGCTGGGCTGTGGTGCTTGAGACACTACAGGTGTGATTTACACATGTTGGTAAACCGGTTGTATTAAAGCTTTTTTTTTTTTTTTAAAGTATGGATGTCACTCTGCCGTAAGGAAAGGAAGAGTGTGGAGCTTGCGGGGTGCCAGGTGTTGTAAAAGTATAGGTTACCCATAGGTTTTACCATTTTCTAACATGCTAGGAGTCAAGAACTGTGAGGAGGAAAAAAAAAATCCCCAAATCAGGCTAAGAAAGTGGCAATGTAGAAGAAATGGTGCCGATCCTTTGGCTTTTTTGTTGTTGGCCCAGAAGTCTACACCTGCCCCCCTCTGTTGAAGTAGAGACAATGGGTAGTATGAGAAATTGAGATTTAAAAAGCTGGATAAGAGCACTTAGCAGAGGATGGTTTCGATCCATCGACCTCTGGGTTATGGGCCCAGCACGCTTCCGCTGCGCCACTCTGCTGTTGCTTGCCTTCTAAGCTTGCCACTGCCTGTTTGCTAAGCTTGCAAATATGTTTCATGAGCAAGCAACGAGAGGAAAAATGTCCCGTGTTTTGAGAAGATCTGCAATCAAAACTATTGGAGAATGCGGGCATCGATCCCGCTACTTCTCGCATGCAAAGCGAGCGCTCTACCATTTGAGGTAATTCCCCATTTGTGCCGCTGGGCTGTGGTGCTTGAGACACCACAGGTGGGATTTACACATGTTGGTAAACCGGTTGTATTAAAGCTTTTTTTTTTTTTTTAAAGTATGGATGTCACTCTGCCGTAAGGAAAGGAAGAGTGTGGAGCTTGCGGGGTGCCAGGTGTTGTAAAAGTATAGGTTACCCATAGGTTTTACCATTTTCTAACATGCTAGGAGTCAAGAATTGTGAGGAGGAAAAAAAAAATCCCCAAATCAGGCTAAGAAAGTGGCAATGTAGAAGAAATGGTGCAGATCCTTTGGCTTTTTTGGTTGTTGGCCCAGAAGTCTACACCTGCCCCCCTCTGTTGAAGTAGAGACAATGGGTAGTATGAGAAATTGAGATTTAAAAAGCTGGATAAGGGCACTTAGCAGAGGATGGTTTCGATCCATCGACCTCTGGGTTATGGGCCCAGCACGCTTCCGCTGCGCCACTCTGCTGTTGCTTGCCATCTAAGCTTGCCTTCTAAGCTTGCCACTGCCTGTTTGCTAAGCTTGCAAATATGTTTCATGAGCAAGCAACGAGAGGAAAAATGTCCCGTGTTTTGAGAAGATCTGCAATCAAAACTATTGGAGAATGCGGGCATCGATCCCGCTACTTCTCGCATGCAAAGCGAGCGCTCTACCATTTGAGCTAATTCCCCATTTATGCCGCCGGGTTGTGGTGCTTGAGACACTACAGGTGTGATTTACCCATGTTGGTAAACCGGTTGCATTAAAGCTTTTTTTTTTTTTTTTTTTTTTAAGTATGGATGTCACTCTGCCGTAAGGAAAGGAAGAGTGTGGAGCTTGCGGGGTGCCAGGTGTTGTAAAAGTATAGGTTACCCATAGGTTTTACCATTTTCTAACATGCTAGGAGTCAAGAATTGTGAGGAGGAAAAAAAAAATCCCCAAATCAGGCTAAGAAAGTGGCAATGTAGACGAAATGGTGCAGATCCTTTGGCTTTTTTGGTTGTTGGCCCAGAAGTCTACACCTGCCCCCCTCTGTTGAAGTAGAGACAATGGGTAGTATGAGAAATTGAGATTTAAAAAGCTGGATAAGAGCACTTAGCAGAGGATGGTTTCGATCCATCGACCTCTGGGTTATGGGCCCAGCACGCTTCCGCTGCGCCACTCTGCTGTTGCTTGCCTTCTAAGCTTGCCTTCTAAGCTTGCCACTGCCTGTTTCCTAAGCTTGCAAATATGTTTCATGAGCAAGCAACGAGAGGAAAAATGTCCCGTGTTTTGAGAAGATCTGCAATCAAAACTATTGGAGAATGCGGGCATCGATCCCTCTACTTCTCGCATGCAAAGCGAGCGCTCTACCATTTGAGCTAATTCCCCATTTGTGCCGCTGGGCTGTGGTGCTTGAGACACTACAGGTGTGATTTACCCATGTTGGTAAACCGGTTGCATTAAAGCTTTTTTTTTTTTTTTTTTTTTTAAGTATGGATGTCACTCTGCCGTAAGGAAAGGAAGAGTGTGGAGCTTGCGGGGTGCCAGGTGTTGTAAAAGTATAGGTTACCCATAGGTTTTACCATTTTCTAACATGCTAGGAGTCAAGAATTGTGAGGAGGAAAAAAAAAATCCCCAAATCAGGCTAAGAAAGTGGCAATGTAGACGAAATGGTGCAGATCCTTTGGCTTTTTTGGTTGTTGGCCCAGAAGTCTACACCTGCCCCCCTCTGTTGAAGTAGAGACAATGGGTAGTATGAGAAATTGAGATTTAAAAAGCTGGATAAGAGCACTTAGCAGAGGATGGTTTCGATCCATCGACCTCTGGGTTATGGGCCCAGCACGCTTCCGCTGCGCCACTCTGCTGTTGCTTGCCTTCTAAGCTTGCCACTGCCTGTTTGCTAAGCTTGCAAATATGTTTCATGAGCAAGCAACGAGAGGAAAAATGTCCCGTGTTTTGAGAAGATCTGCAATCAAAACTATTGGAGAATGCGGGCATCGATCCCGCTACTTCTCGCATGCGAAGCGAGCGCTCTACCATTTGAGCTAATTCCCCATTTGTGCCGCTGGGCTGTGGTGCTTGAGACACTACAGGTGTGATTTACCCATGTTGGTAAACCGGTTGCATTAAAGCTTTTTTTTTTTTTTTTTTTTTTAAGTATGGATGTCACTCTGCCGTAAGGAAAGGAAGAGTGTGGAGCTTGCGGGGTGCCAGGTGTTGTAAAAGTATAGGTTACCCATAGGTTTTACCATTTTCTAACATGCTAGGAGTCAAGAATTGTGAGGAGGAAAAAAAAAATCCCCAAATCAGGCTAAGAAAGTGGCAATGTAGAAGAAATGGTGCAGATCCTTTGGCTTTTTTGGTTGTTGGCCCAGAAGTCTACACCTGCCCCCCTCTGTTGAAGTAGAGACAATGGGTAGTATGAGAAATTGAGATTTAAAAAGCTGGATAAGAGCACTTAGCAGAGGATGGTTTCGATCCATCGACCTCTGGGTTATGGGCCCAGCACGCTTCCGCTGCGCCACTCTGCTGTTGCTTGCCTTCTAAGCTTGCCTTCTAAGCTTGCCACTGCCTGTTTGCTAAGCTTGCAAATATGTTTCATGAGCAAGCAACGAGAGGAAAAATGTCCCGTGTTTTGAGAAGATCTGCAATCAAAACTATTGGAGAATGCGGGCATCGATCCCGCTACTTCTCGCATGCAAAGCGAGCGCTCTACCATTTGAGCTAATTCCCCATTTGTGCCGCTGGGCTGTGGTGCTTGAGACACTACAGGTGTGATTTACCCATGTTGGTAAACCGGTTGCATTAAAGCTTTTTTTTTTTTTTTTTTTTTTAAGTATGGATGTCACTCTGCCGTAAGGAAAGGAAGAGTGTGGAGCTTGCGGGGTGCCAGGTGTTGTAAAAGTATAGGTTACCCATAGGTTTTACCATTTTCTAACATGCTAGGAGTCAAGAATTGTGAGGAGGAAAAAAAAAATCCCCAAATCAGGCTAAGAAAGTGGCAATGTAGAAGAAATGGTGCAGATCCTTTGGCTTTTTTGGTTGTTGGCCCAGAAGTCTACACCTGCCCCCCTCTGTTGAAGTAGAGACAATGGGTAGTATGAGAAATTGAGATTTAAAAAGCTGGATAAGAGCACTTAGCAGAGGATGGTTTCGATCCATCGACCTCTGGGTTATGGGCCCAGCACGCTTCCGCTGCGCCACTCTGCTGTTGCGTGCCTTCTAAGCTTGCCTTCTAAGCTTGCCACTGACTGTTTGCTAAGCTTGCAAATATGTTTCATGAGCAAGCAACGAGAGGAAAAATGTCCCGTGTTTTGAGAAGATCTGCAATCAAAACTATTGGAGAATGCGGGCATCGATCCCGCTACTTCTCGCATGCGAAGCGAGCGCTCCACCATTTGAGCTAATTCCCCATTTGTGCCGCTGGGCTGTGGTGCTTGAGACACTACAGGTGTGATTTACCCATGTTGGTAAACCGGTTGCATTAAAGCTTTTTTTTTTTTTTTTTTTTTTAAGTATGGATGTCACTCTGCCGTAAGGAAAGGAAGAGTGTGGAGCTTGCGGGGTGCCAGGTGTTGTAAAAGTATAGGTTACCCATAGGTTTTACCATTTTCTAACATGCTAGGAGTCAAGAATTGTGAGGAGGAAAAAAAAAATCCCCAAATCAGGCTAAGAAAGTGGCAATGTAGAAGAAATGGTGCAGATCCTTTGGCTTTTTTGGTTGTTGGCCCAGAAGTCTACACCTGCCCCCCTCTGTTGAAGTAGAGACAATGGGTAGTATGAGAAATTGAGATTTAAAAAGCTGGATAAGAGCACTTAGCAGAGGATGGTTTCGATCCATCGACCTCTGGGTTATGGGCCCAGCACGCTTCCGCTGCGCCACTCTGCTGTTGCTTGCCTTCTAAGCTTGCCTTCTAAGCTTGCCACTGCCTGTTTGCTAAGCTTGCAAATATGTTTCATGAGCAAGCAACGAGAGGAAAAATGTCCCGTGTTTTGAGAAGCTCTGCAATCAAAACTATTGGAGAATGCGGGCATCGATCCCGCTACTTCTCGCATGCGAAGCGAGCGCTCTACCATTTGAGCTAATTCCCCATTTGTGCCGCTGGGCTGTGGTGCTTGAGACACTACAGGTGTGATTTACCCATGTTGGTAAACCGGTTGCATTAAAGCTTTTTTTTTTTTTTTTTTTTTTAAGTATGGATGTCACTCTGCCGTAAGGAAAGGAAGAGTGTGGAGCTTGCGGGGTGCCAGGTGTTGTAAAAGTATAGGTTACCCATAGGTTTTACCATTTTCTAACATGCTAGGAGTCAAGAATTGTGAGGAGGAAAAAAAAAATCCCCAAATCAGGCTAAGAAAGTGGCAATGTAGAAGAAATGGTGCAGATCCTTTGGCTTTTTTGGTTGTTGGCCCAGAAGTCTACACCTGCCCCCCTCTGTTGAAGTAGAGACAAAGGGTAGTATGAGAAATTGAGATTTAAAAAGCTGGATAAGAGCACTTAGCAGAGGATGGTTTCGATCCATCGACCTCTGGGTTATGGGCCCAGCACGCTTCCGCTGCGCCACTCTGCTGTTGCGTGCCTTCTAAGCTTGCCTTCTAAGCTTGCCACTGACTGTTTGCTAAGCTTGCAAATATGTTTCATGAGCAAGCAACGAGAGGAAAAATGTCCCGTGTTTTGAGAAGATCTGCAATCAAAACTATTGGAGAATGCGGGCATCGATCCCGCTACTTCTCGCATGCGAAGCGAGCGCTCCACCATTTGAGCTAATTCCCCATTTGTGCCGCTGGGCTGTGGTGCTTGAGACACTACAGGTGTGATTTACCCATGTTGGTAAACCGGTTGCATTAAAGCTTTTTTTTTTTTTTTTTTTTTTAAGTATGGATGTCACTCTGCCGTAAGGAAAGGAAGAGTGTGGAGCTTGCGGGGTGCCAGGTGTTGTAAAAGTATAGGTTACCCATAGGTTTTACCATTTTCTAACATGCTAGGAGTCAAGAATTGTGAGGAGGAAAAAAAAAATCCCCAAATCAGGCTAAGAAAGTGGCAATGTAGAAGAAATGGTGCAGATCCTTTGGCTTTTTTGGTTGTTGGCCCAGAAGTCTACACCTGCCCCCCTCTGTTGAAGTAGAGACAAAGGGTAGTATGAGAAATTGAGATTTAAAAAGCTGGATAAGAGCACTTAGCAGAGGATGGTTTCGATCCATCGACCTCTGGGTTATGGGCCCAGCACGCTTCCGCTGCGCCACTCTGCTGTTGCGTGCCTTCTAAGCTTGCCTTCTAAGCTTGCCACTGACTGTTTGCTAAGCTTGCAAATATGTTTCATGAGCAAGCAACGAGAGGAAAAATGTCCCGTGTTTTGAGAAGATCTGCAATCAAAACTATTGGAGAATGCGGGCATCGATCCCGCTACTTCTCGCATGCGAAGCGAGCGCTCCACCATTTGAGCTAATTCCCCATTTGTGCCGCTGGGCTGTGGTGCTTGAGACACTACAGGTGTGATTTACCCATGTTGGTAAACCGGTTGCATTAAAGCTTTTTTTTTTTTTTTTTTTTTTAAGTATGGATGTCACTCTGCCGTAAGGAAAGGAAGAGTGTGGAGCTTGCGGGGTGCCAGGTGTTGTAAAAGTATAGGTTACCCATAGGTTTTACCATTTTCTAACATGCTAGGAGTCAAGAATTGTGAGGAGGAAAAAAAAAATCCCCAAATCAGGCTAAGAAAGTGGCAATGTAGAAGAAATGGTGCAGATCCTTTGGCTTTTTTGGTTGTTGGCCCAGAAGTCTACACCTGCCCCCCTCTGTTGAAGTAGAGACAATGGGTAGTATGAGAAATTGAGATTTAAAAAGCTGGATAAGAGCACTTAGCAGAGGATGGTTTCGATCCATCGACCTCTGGGTTATGGGCCCAGCACGCTTCCGCTGCGCCACTCTGCTGCTGCTTGCCATCTAAGCTTGCCTTCTAAGCTTGCCACTGCCTGTTTGCTAAGCTTGCAAATATGTTTCATGAGCAAGCAACGAGAGGAAAAATGTCCCGTGTTTTGAGAAGATCTGCAATCAAAACTATTGGAGAATGCGGGCATCGATCCCGCTACTTCTCGCATGCAAAGCGAGCGCTCTACCATTTGAGCTAATTCCCCATTTATGCCGCCGGGTTGTGGTGCTTGAGACACTACAGGTGTGATTTACCCATGTTGGTAAACCGGTTGCATTAAAGCTTTTTTTTTTTTTTTTTTTTTAAGTATGGATGTCACTCTGCCGTAAGGAAAGGAAGAGTGTGGAGCTTGCGGGGTGCCAGGTGTTGTAAAAGTATAGGTTACCCATAGGTTTTACCATTTTCTAACATGCTAGGAGTCAAGAATTGTGAGGAGGAAAAAAAAAATCCCCAAATCAGGCTAAGAAAGTGGCAATGTAGAAGAAATGGTGCAGATCCTTTGGCTTTTTTGGTTGTTGGCCCAGAAGTCTACACCTGCCCCCCTCTGTTGAAGTAGAGACAATGGGTAGTATGAGAAATTGAGATTTAAAAAGCTGGATAAGAGCACTTAGCAGAGGATGGTTTCGATCCATCGACCTCTGGGTTATGGGCCCAGCACGCTTCCGCTGCGCCACTCTGCTGTTGCGTGCCTTCTAAGCTTGCCTTCTAAGCTTGCCACTGACTGTTTGCTAAGCTTGCAAATATGTTTCATGAGCAAGCAACGAGAGGAAAAATGTCCCGTGTTTTGAGAAGATCTGCAATCAAAACTATTGGAGAATGCGGGCATCGATCCCGCTACTTCTCGCATGCGAAGCGAGCGCTCCACCATTTGAGCTAATTCCCCATTTGTGCCGCTGGGCTGTGGTGCTTGAGACACTACAGGTGTGATTTACCCATGTTGGTAAACCGGTTGCATTAAAGCTTTTTTTTTTTTTTTTTTTTTTAAGTATGGATGTCACTCTGCCGTAAGGAAAGGAAGAGTGTGGAGCTTGCGGGGTGCCAGGTGTTGTAAAAGTATAGGTTACCCATAGGTTTTACCATTTTCTAACATGCTAGGAGTCAAGAATTGTGAGGAGGAAAAAAAAAATCCCCAAATCAGGCTAAGAAAGTGGCAATGTAGAAGAAATGGTGCAGATCCTTTGGCTTTTTTGGTTGTTGGCCCAGAAGTCTACACCTGCCCCCCTCTGTTGAAGTAGAGACAATGGGTAGTATGAGAAATTGAGATTTAAAAAGCTGGATAAGAGCACTTAGCAGAGGATGGTTTCGATCCATCGACCTCTGGGTTATGGGCCCAGCACGCTTCCGCTGCGCCACTCTGCTGTTGCGTGCCTTCTAAGCTTGCCTTCTAAGCTTGCCACTGACTGTTTGCTAAGCTTGCAAATATGTTTCATGAGCAAGCAACGAGAGGAAAAATGTCCCGTGTTTTGAGAAGATCTGCAATCAAAACTATTGGAGAATGCGGGCATCGATCCCGCTACTTCTCGCATGCGAAGCGAGCGCTCCACCATTTGAGCTAATTCCCCATTTGTGCCGCTGGGCTGTGGTGCTTGAGACACTACAGGTGTGATTTACCCATGTTGGTAAACCGGTTGTATTAAAGCTTTTTTTTTTTTTTTTTTAAGTATGGATGTCACTCTGCCGTAAGGAAAGGAAGAGTGTGGAGCTTGCGGGGTGCCAGGTGTTGTAAAAGTATAGGTTACCCATAGGTTTTACCATTTTCTAACATGCTAGGAGTCAAGAATTGTGAGGAGGAAAAAAAAAATCCCCAAATCAGGCTAAGAAAGTGGCAATGTAGAAGAAATGGTGCAGATCCTTTGGCTTTTTTGGTTGTTGGCCCAGAAGTCTACACCTGCCCCCCTCTGTTGAAGTAGAGACAATGGGTAGTATGAGAAATTGAGATTGAAAAAGCTGGATAAGAGCACTTAGCAGAGGATGGTTTCAATCCATCGACCTCTGGGTTATGGGCCCAGCACGCTTCCGCTGCGCCACTCTGCTGTTGCTTGCCTTCTAAGCTTGCCTTCTAAGCTTGCCACTGCCTGTTTGCTAAGCTTGCAAATATGTTTCATGAGCAAGCAACGAGAGGAAAAATGTCCCGTGTTTTGAGAAGCTCTGCAATCAAAACTATTGGAGAATGCGGGCATCGATCCCGCTACTTCTCGCATGCAAAGCGAGCGCTCTACCATTTGAGCTAATTCCCCATTTGTGCCGCTGGGCTGTGGTGCTTGAGACACTACAGGTGTGATTTACCCATGTTGGTAAACCGGTTGCATTAAAGCTTTTTTTTTTTTTTTTTTAAGTATGGATGTCACTCTGCCGTAAGGAAAGGAAGAGTGTGGAGCTTGCGGGGTGCCAGGTGTTGTAAAAGTATAGGTTACCCATAGGTTTTACCATTTTCTAACATGCTAGTAGTCAAGAATTGTGAGGAGGAAAAAAAAAATCCCCAAATCAGGCTAAGAAAGTGGCAATGTAGAAGAAATGGTGCAGATCCTTTGGCTTTTTTGGTTGTTGGCCCAGAAGTCTACACCTGCCCCCCTCTGTTGAAGTAGAGACAATGGGTAGTATGAGAAATTGAGATTTAAAAAGCTGGATAAGAGCACTTAGCAGAGGATGGTTTCGATCCATCGACCTCTGGGTTATGGGCCCAGCACGCTTCCGCTGCGCCACTCTGCTGTTGCGTGCCTTCTAAGCTTGCCTTCTAAGCTTGCCACTGACTGTTTGCTAAGCTTGCAAATATGTTTCATGAGCAAGCAACGAGAGGAAAAATGTCCCGTGTTTTGAGAAGATCTGCAATCAAAACTATTGGAGAATGCGGGCATCGATCCCGCTACTTCTCGCATGCGAAGCGAGCGCTCCACCATTTGAGCTAATTCCCCATTTGTGCCGCTGGGCTGTGGTGCTTGAGACACTACAGGTGTGATTTACCCATGTTGGTAAACCGGTTGTATTAAAGCTTTTTTTTTTTTTTTTTTAAGTATGGATGTCACTCTGCCGTAAGGAAAGGAAGAGTGTGGAGCTTGCGGGGTGCCAGGTGTTGTAAAAGTATAGGTTACCCATAGGTTTTACCATTTTCTAACATGCTAGGAGTCAAGAATTGTGAGGAGGAAAAAAAAAATCCCCAAATCAGGCTAAGAAAGTGGCAATGTAGAAGAAATGGTGCAGATCCTTTGGCTTTTTTGGTTGTTGGCCCAGAAGTCTACACCTGCCCCCCTCTGTTGAAGTAGAGACAATGGGTAGTATGAGAAATTGAGATTTAAAAAGCTGGATAAGAGCACTTAGCAGAGGATGGTTTCGATCCATCGACCTCTGGGTTATGGGCCCAGCACGCTTCCGCTGCGCCACTCTGCTGTTGCGTGCCTTCTAAGCTTGCCTTCTAAGCTTGCCACTGACTGTTTGCTAAGCTTGCAAATATGTTTCATGAGCAAGCAACGAGAGGAAAAATGTCCCGTGTTTTGAGAAGATCTGCAATCAAAACTATTGGAGAATGCGGGCATCGATCCCGCTACTTCTCGCATGCGAAGCGAGCGCTCCACCATTTGAGCTAATTCCCCATTTGTGCCGCTGGGCTGTGGTGCTTGAGACACTACAGGTGTGATTTACCCATGTTGGTAAACCGGTTGCATTAAAGCTTTTTTTTTTTTTTTTTTTTTTAAGTATGGATGTCACTCTGCCGTAAGGAAAGGAAGAGTGTGGAGCTTGCGGGGTGCCAGGTGTTGTAAAAGTATAGGTTACCCATAGGTTTTACCATTTTCTAACATGCTAGGAGTCAAGAATTGTGAGGAGGAAAAAAAAAATCCCCAAATCAGGCTAAGAAAGTGGCAATGTAGAAGAAATGGTGCAGATCCTTTGGCTTTTTTGGTTGTTGGCCCAGAAGTCTACACCTGCCCCCCTCTGTTGAAGTAGAGACAATGGGTAGTATGAGAAATTGAGATTTAAAAAGCTGGATAAGAGCACTTAGCAGAGGATGGTTTCGATCCATCGACCTCTGGGTTATGGGCCCAGCACGCTTCCGCTGCGCCACTCTGCTGTTGCGTGCCTTCTAAGCTTGCCTTCTAAGCTTGCCACTGACTGTTTGCTAAGCTTGCAAATATGTTTCATGAGCAAGCAACGAGAGGAAAAATGTCCCGTGTTTTGAGAAGATCTGCAATCAAAACTATTGGAGAATGCGGGCATCGATCCCGCTACTTCTCGCATGCGAAGCGAGCGCTCCACCATTTGAGCTAATTCCCCATTTGTGCCGCTGGGCTGTGGTGCTTGAGACACTACAGGTGTGATTTACCCATGTTGGTAAACCGGTTGTATTAAAGCTTTTTTTTTTTTTTTTTTAAGTATGGATGTCACTCTGCCGTAAGGAAAGGAAGAGTGTGGAGCTTGCGGGGTGCCAGGTGTTGTAAAAGTATAGGTTACCCATAGGTTTTACCATTTTCTAACATGCTAGGAGTCAAGAATTGTGAGGAGGAAAAAAAAAATCCCCAAATCAGGCTAAGAAAGTGGCAATGTAGAAGAAATGGTGCAGATCCTTTGGCTTTTTTGGTTGTTGGCCCAGAAGTCTACACCTGCCCCCCTCTGTTGAAGTAGAGACAATGGGTAGTATGAGAAATTGAGATTGAAAAAGCTGGATAAGAGCACTTAGCAGAGGATGGTTTCAATCCATCGACCTCTGGGTTATGGGCCCAGCACGCTTCCGCTGCGCCACTCTGCTGTTGCTTGCCTTCTAAGCTTGCCTTCTAAGCTTGCCACTGCCTGTTTGCTAAGCTTGCAAATATGTTTCATGAGCAAGCAACGAGAGGAAAAATGTCCCGTGTTTTGAGAAGCTCTGCAATCAAAACTATTGGAGAATGCGGGCATCGATCCCGCTACTTCTCGCATGCAAAGCGAGCGCTCTACCATTTGAGCTAATTCCCCATTTGTGCCGCTGGGCTGTGGTGCTTGAGACACTACAGGTGTGATTTACCCATGTTGGTAAACCGGTTGCATTAAAGCTTTTTTTTTTTTTTTTTTAAGTATGGATGTCACTCTGCCGTAAGGAAAGGAAGAGTGTGGAGCTTGCGGGGTGCCAGGTGTTGTAAAAGTATAGGTTACCCATAGGTTTTACCATTTTCTAACATGCTAGGAGTCAAGAATTGTGAGGAGGAAAAAAAAAATCCCCAAATCAGGCTAAGAAAGTGGCAATGTAGAAGAAATGGTGCAGATCCTTTGGCTTTTTTGGTTGTTGGCCCAGAAGTCTACACCTGCCCCCCTCTGTTGAAGTAGAGACAATGGGTAGTATGAGAAATTGAGATTTAAAAAGCTGGATAAGAGCACTTAGCAGAGGATGGTTTCGATCCATCGACCTCTGGGTTATGGGCCCAGCACGCTTCCGCTGCGCCACTCTGCTGTTGCGTGCCTTCTAAGCTTGCCTTCTAAGCTTGCCACTGACTGTTTGCTAAGCTTGCAAATATGTTTCATGAGCAAGCAACGAGAGGAAAAATGTCCCGTGTTTTGAGAAGATCTGCAATCAAAACTATTGGAGAATGCGGGCATCGATCCCGCTACTTCTCGCATGCGAAGCGAGCGCTCCACCATTTGAGCTAATTCCCCATTTGTGCCGCTGGGCTGTGGTGCTTGAGACACTACAGGTGTGATTTACCCATGTTGGTAAACCGGTTGTATTAAAGCTTTTTTTTTTTTTTTTTTAAGTATGGATGTCACTCTGCCGTAAGGAAAGGAAGAGTGTGGAGCTTGCGGGGTGCCAGGTGTTGTAAAAGTATAGGTTACCCATAGGTTTTACCATTTTCTAACATGCTAGGAGTCAAGAATTGTGAGGAGGAAAAAAAAAATCCCCAAATCAGGCTAAGAAAGTGGCAATGTAGAAGAAATGGTGCAGATCCTTTGGCTTTTTTGGTTGTTGGCCCAGAAGTCTACACCTGCCCCCCTCTGTTGAAGTAGAGACAATGGGTAGTATGAGAAATTGAGATTTAAAAAGCTGGATAAGAGCACTTAGCAGAGGATGGTTTCAATCCATCGACCTCTGGGTTATGGGCCCAGCACGCTTCCGCTGCGCCACTCTGCTGTTGCTTGCCTTCTAAGCTTGCCACTGCCTGTTTCCTAAGCTTGCAAATATGTTTCATGAGCAAGCAACGAGAGGAAAAATGTCCCGTGTTTTGAGAAGCTCTGCAATCAAAACTATTGGAGAATGCGGGCATCGATCCCGCTACTTCTCGCATGCGAAGCGAGCGCTCTACCATTTGAGCTAATTCCCCATTTGTGCCGCTGGGCTGTGGTGCTTGAGACACTACAGGTGTGATTTACCCATGTTGGTAAACCGGTTGCATTAAAGCTTTTTTTTTTTTTTTTTTTTTTAAGTATGGATGTCACTCTGCCGTAAGGAAAGGAAGAGTGTGGAGCTTGCGGGGTGCCAGGTGTTGTAAAAGTATAGGTTACCCATAGGTTTTACCATTTTCTAACATGCTAGGAGTCAAGAATTGTGAGGAGGAAAAAAAAAATCCCCAAATCAGGCTAAGAAAGTGGCAATGTAGAAGAAATGGTGCAGATCCTTTGGCTTTTTTGGTTGTTGGCCCAGAAGTCTACACCTGCCCCCCTCTGTTGAAGTAGAGACAATGGGTAGTATGAGAAATTGAGATTTAAAAAGCTGGATAAGAGCACTTAGCAGAGGATGGTTTCGATCCATTGACCTCTGGGTTATGGGCCCAGCACGCTTCCGCTGCGCCACTCTGCTGCTGCTTGCCATCTAAGCTTGCCTTCTAAGCTTGCCACTGCCTGTTTGCTAAGCTTGCAAATATGTTTCATGAGCAAGCAACGAGAGGAAAAATGTCCCGTGTTTTGAGAAGATCTGCAATCAAAACTATTGGAGAATGCGGGCATCGATCCCGCTACTTCTCGCATGCAAAGCGAGCGCTCTACCATTTGAGCTAATTCCCCATTTATGCCGCCGGGTTGTGGTGCTTGAGACACTACAGGTGTGATTTACCCATGTTGGTAAACCGGTTGCATTAAAGCTTTTTTTTTTTTTTTTTTTTTTAAGTATGGATGTCACTCTGCCGTAAGGAAAGGAAGAGTGTGGAGCTTGCGGGGTGCCAGGTGTTGTAAAAGTATAGGTTACCCATAGGTTTTACCATTTTCTAACATGCTAGGAGTCAAGAATTGTGAGGAGGAAAAAAAAAATCCCCAAATCAGGCTAAGAAAGTGGCAATGTAGAAGAAATGGTGCAGATCCTTTGGCTTTTTTGGTTGTTGGCCCAGAAGTCTACACCTGCCCCCCTCTGTTGAAGTAGAGACAATGGGTAGTATGAGAAATTGAGATTTAAAAAGCTGGATAAGAGCACTTAGCAGAGGATGGTTTCGATCCATCGACCTCTGGGTTATGGGCCCAGCACGCTTCCGCTGCGCCACTCTGCTGTTGCGTGCCTTCTAAGCTTGCCTTCTAAGCTTGCCACTGACTGTTTGCTAAGCTTGCAAATATGTTTCATGAGCAAGCAACGAGAGGAAAAATGTCCCGTGTTTTGAGAAGATCTGCAATCAAAACTATTGGAGAATGCGGGCATCGATCCCGCTACTTCTCGCATGCGAAGCGAGCGCTCCACCATTTGAGCTAATTCCCCATTTGTGCCGCTGGGCTGTGGTGCTTGAGACACTACAGGTGTGATTTACCCATGTTGGTAAACCGGTTGCATTAAAGCTTTTTTTTTTTTTTTTTTTTTTAAGTATGGATGTCACTCTGCCGTAAGGAAAGGAAGAGTGTGGAGCTTGCGGGGTGCCAGGTGTTGTAAAAGTATAGGTTACCCATAGGTTTTACCATTTTCTAACATGCTAGGAGTCAAGAATTGTGAGGAGGAAAAAAAAAATCCCCAAATCAGGCTAAGAAAGTGGCAATGTAGAAGAAATGGTGCAGATCCTTTGGCTTTTTTGGTTGTTGGCCCAGAAGTCTACACCTGCCCCCCTCTGTTGAAGTAGAGACAATGGGTAGTATGAGAAATTGAGATTTAAAAAGCTGGATAAGAGCACTTAGCAGAGGATGGTTTCGATCCATCGACCTCTGGGTTATGGGCCCAGCACGCTTCCGCTGCGCCACTCTGCTGTTGCTTGCCTTCTAAGCTTGCCTTCTAAGCTTGCCACTGCCTGTTTGCTAAGCTTGCAAATATGTTTCATGAGCAAGCAACGAGAGGAAAAATGTCCCGTGTTTTGAGAAGCTCTGCAATCAAAACTATTGGAGAATGCGGGCATCGATCCCGCTACTTCTCGCATGCAAAGCGAGCGCTCTACCATTTGAGCTAATTCCCCATTTGTGCCGCTGGGCTGTGGTGCTTGAGACACTACAGGTGTGATTTACCCATGTTGGTAAACCGGTTGCATTAAAGCTTTTTTTTTTTTTTTTTTAAGTATGGATGTCACTCTGCCGTAAGGAAAGGAAGAGTGTGGAGCTTGCGGGGTGCCAGGTGTTGTAAAAGTATAGGTTACCCATAGGTTTTACCATTTTCTAACATGCTAGGAGTCAAGAATTGTGAGGAGGAAAAAAAAAATCCCCAAATCAGGCTAAGAAAGTGGCAATGTAGAAGAAATGGTGCAGATCCTTTGGCTTTTTTGGTTGTTGGCCCAGAAGTCTACACCTGCCCCCCTCTGTTGAAGTAGAGACAATGGGTAGTATGAGAAATTGAGATTTAAAAAGCTGGATAAGAGCACTTAGCAGAGGATGGTTTCGATCCATCGACCTCTGGGTTATGGGCCCAGCACGCTTCCGCTGCGCCACTCTGCTGTTGCGTGCCTTCTAAGCTTGCCTTCTAAGCTTGCCACTGACTGTTTGCTAAGCTTGCAAATATGTTTCATGAGCAAGCAACGAGAGGAAAAATGTCCCGTGTTTTGAGAAGATCTGCAATCAAAACTATTGGAGAATGCGGGCATCGATCCCGCTACTTCTCGCATGCGAAGCGAGCGCTCCACCATTTGAGCTAATTCCCCATTTGTGCCGCTGGGCTGTGGTGCTTGAGACACTACAGGTGTGATTTACCCATGTTGGTAAACCGGTTGTATTAAAGCTTTTTTTTTTTTTTTTTTAAGTATGGATGTCACTCTGCCGTAAGGAAAGGAAGAGTGTGGAGCTTGCGGGGTGCCAGGTGTTGTAAAAGTATAGGTTACCCATAGGTTTTACCATTTTCTAACATGCTAGGAGTCAAGAATTGTGAGGAGGAAAAAAAAAATCCCCAAATCAGGCTAAGAAAGTGGCAATGTAGAAGAAATGGTGCAGATCCTTTGGCTTTTTTGGTTGTTGGCCCAGAAGTCTACACCTGCCCCCCTCTGTTGAAGTAGAGACAATGGGTAGTATGAGAAATTGAGATTTAAAAAGCTGGATAAGAGCACTTAGCAGAGGATGGTTTCAATCCATCGACCTCTGGGTTATGGGCCCAGCACGCTTCCGCTGCGCCACTCTGCTGTTGCTTGCCTTCTAAGCTTGCCACTGCCTGTTTCCTAAGCTTGCAAATATGTTTCATGAGCAAGCAACGAGAGGAAAAATGTCCCGTGTTTTGAGAAGCTCTGCAATCAAAACTATTGGAGAATGCGGGCATCGATCCCGCTACTTCTCGCATGCGAAGCGAGCGCTCTACCATTTGAGCTAATTCCCCATTTGTGCCGCTGGGCTGTGGTGCTTGAGACACTACAGGTGTGATTTACCCATGTTGGTAAACCGGTTGCATTAAAGCTTTTTTTTTTTTTTTTTTTTTTAAGTATGGATGTCACTCTGCCGTAAGGAAAGGAAGAGTGTGGAGCTTGCGGGGTGCCAGGTGTTGTAAAAGTATAGGTTACCCATAGGTTTTACCATTTTCTAACATGCTAGGAGTCAAGAATTGTGAGGAGGAAAAAAAAAATCCCCAAATCAGGCTAAGAAAGTGGCAATGTAGAAGAAATGGTGCAGATCCTTTGGCTTTTTTGGTTGTTGGCCCAGAAGTCTACACCTGCCCCCCTCTGTTGAAGT
Organism: Rhinoderma darwinii; assembly: GCF_050947455.1. NCBI lineage: Eukaryota > Metazoa > Chordata > Amphibia > Anura > Rhinodermatidae > Rhinoderma > Rhinoderma darwinii. The sequence continues at coordinate 583,565 of NC_134690.1, read as the reverse complement.
AGAGACAATGGGTAGTATGAGAAATTGAGATTTAAAAAGCTGGATAAGAGCACTTAGCAGAGGATGGTTTCGATCCATTGACCTCTGGGTTATGGGCCCAGCACGCTTCCGCTGCGCCACTCTGCTGCTGCTTGCCATCTAAGCTTGCCTTCTAAGCTTGCCACTGCCTGTTTGCTAAGCTTGCAAATATGTTTCATGAGCAAGCAACGAGAGGAAAAATGTCCCGTGTTTTGAGAAGATCTGCAATCAAAACTATTGGAGAATGCGGGCATCGATCCCGCTACTTCTCGCATGCAAAGCGAGCGCTCTACCATTTGAGCTAATTCCCCATTTATGCCGCCGGGTTGTGGTGCTTGAGACACTACAGGTGTGATTTACCCATGTTGGTAAACCGGTTGCATTAAAGCTTTTTTTTTTTTTTTTTTTTTTAAGTATGGATGTCACTCTGCCGTAAGGAAAGGAAGAGTGTGGAGCTTGCGGGGTGCCAGGTGTTGTAAAAGTATAGGTTACCCATAGGTTTTACCATTTTCTAACATGCTAGGAGTCAAGAATTGTGAGGAGGAAAAAAAAAATCCCCAAATCAGGCTAAGAAAGTGGCAATGTAGAAGAAATGGTGCAGATCCTTTGGCTTTTTTGGTTGTTGGCCCAGAAGTCTACACCTGCCCCCCTCTGTTGAAGTAGAGACAATGGGTAGTATGAGAAATTGAGATTTAAAAAGCTGGATAAGAGCACTTAGCAGAGGATGGTTTCGATCCATCGACCTCTGGGTTATGGGCCCAGCACGCTTCCGCTGCGCCACTCTGCTGTTGCGTGCCTTCTAAGCTTGCCTTCTAAGCTTGCCACTGACTGTTTGCTAAGCTTGCAAATATGTTTCATGAGCAAGCAACGAGAGGAAAAATGTCCCGTGTTTTGAGAAGATCTGCAATCAAAACTATTGGAGAATGCGGGCATCGATCCCGCTACTTCTCGCATGCGAAGCGAGCGCTCCACCATTTGAGCTAATTCCCCATTTGTGCCGCTGGGCTGTGGTGCTTGAGACACTACAGGTGTGATTTACCCATGTTGGTAAACCGGTTGCATTAAAGCTTTTTTTTTTTTTTTTTTTTTAAGTATGGATGTCACTCTGCCGTAAGGAAAGGAAGAGTGTGGAGCTTGCGGGGTGCCAGGTGTTGTAAAAGTATAGGTTACCCATAGGTTTTACCATTTTCTAACATGCTAGGAGTCAAGAATTGTGAGGAGGAAAAAAAAAATCCCCAAATCAGGCTAAGAAAGTGGCAATGTAGAAGAAATGGTGCAGATCCTTTGGCTTTTTTGGTTGTTGGCCCAGAAGTCTACACCTGCCCCCCTCTGTTGAAGTAGAGACAATGGGTAGTATGAGAAATTGAGATTTAAAAAGCTGGATAAGAGCACTTAGCAGAGGATGGTTTCGATCCATCGACCTCTGGGTTATGGGCCCAGCACGCTTCCGCTGCGCCACTCTGCTGTTGCTTGCCTTCTAAGCTTGCCTTCTAAGCTTGCCACTGCCTGTTTGCTAAGCTTGCAAATATGTTTCATGAGCAAGCAACGAGAGGAAAAATGTCCCGTGTTTTGAGAAGCTCTGCAATCAAAACTATTGGAGAATGCGGGCATCGATCCCGCTACTTCTCGCATGCGAAGCGAGCGCTCTACCATTTGAGCTAATTCCCCATTTGTGCCGCTGGGCTGTGGTGCTTGAGACACTACAGGTGTGATTTACCCATGTTGGTAAACCGGTTGCATTAAAGCTTTTTTTTTTTTTTTTTTTTTTAAGTATGGATGTCACTCTGCCGTAAGGAAAGGAAGAGTGTGGAGCTTGCGGGGTGCCAGGTGTTGTAAAAGTATAGGTTACCCATAGGTTTTACCATTTTCTAACATGCTAGGAGTCAAGAATTGTGAGGAGGAAAAAAAAAATCCCCAAATCAGGCTAAGAAAGTGGCAATGTAGAAGAAATGGTGCAGATCCTTTGGCTTTTTTGGTTGTTGGCCCAGAAGTCTACACCTGCCCCCCTCTGTTGAAGTAGAGACAATGGGTAGTATGAGAAATTGAGATTTAAAAAGCTGGATAAGAGCACTTAGCAGAGGATGGTTTCGATCCATCGACCTCTGGGTTATGGGCCCAGCACGCTTCCGCTGCGCCACTCTGCTGTTGCGTGCCTTCTAAGCTTGCCTTCTAAGCTTGCCACTGACTGTTTGCTAAGCTTGCAAATATGTTTCATGAGCAAGCAACGAGAGGAAAAATGTCCCGTGTTTTGAGAAGATCTGCAATCAAAACTATTGGAGAATGCGGGCATCGATCCCGCTACTTCTCGCATGCGAAGCGAGCGCTCCACCATTTGAGCTAATTCCCCATTTGTGCCGCTGGGCTGTGGTGCTTGAGACACTACAGGTGTGATTTACCCATGTTGGTAAACCGGTTGTATTAAAGCTTTTTTTTTTTTTTTTTTAAGTATGGATGTCACTCTGCCGTAAGGAAAGGAAGAGTGTGGAGCTTGCGGGGTGCCAGGTGTTGTAAAAGTATAGGTTACCCATAGGTTTTACCATTTTCTAACATGCTAGGAGTCAAGAATTGTGAGGAGGAAAAAAAAAATCCCCAAATCAGGCTAAGAAAGTGGCAATGTAGAAGAAATGGTGCAGATCCTTTGGCTTTTTTGGTTGTTGGCCCAGAAGTCTACACCTGCCCCCCTCTGTTGAAGTAGAGACAATGGGTAGTATGAGAAATTGAGATTGAAAAAGCTGGATAAGAGCACTTAGCAGAGGATGGTTTCAATCCATCGACCTCTGGGTTATGGGCCCAGCACGCTTCCGCTGCGCCACTCTGCTGTTGCTTGCCTTCTAAGCTTGCCTTCTAAGCTTGCCACTGCCTGTTTGCTAAGCTTGCAAATATGTTTCATGAGCAAGCAACGAGAGGAAAAATGTCCCGTGTTTTGAGAAGATCTGCAATCAAAACTATTGGAGAATGCGGGCATCGATCCCGCTACTTCTCGCATGCGAAGCGAGCGCTCCACCATTTGAGCTAATTCCCCATTTGTGCCGCTGGGCTGTGGTGCTTGAGACACTACAGGTGTGATTTACCCATGTTGGTAAACCGGTTGCATTAAAGCTTTTTTTTTTTTTTTTTTTTTTAAGTATGGATGTCACTCTGCCGTAAGGAAAGGAAGAGTGTGGAGCTTGCGGGGTGCCAGGTGTTGTAAAAGTATAGGTTACCCATAGGTTTTACCATTTTCTAACATGCTAGGAGTCAAGAATTGTGAGGAGGAAAAAAAAAATCCCCAAATCAGGCTAAGAAAGTGGCAATGTAGAAGAAATGGTGCAGATCCTTTGGCTTTTTTGGTTGTTGGCCCAGAAGTCTACACCTGCCCCCCTCTGTTGAAGTAGAGACAATGGGTAGTATGAGAAATTGAGATTTAAAAAGCTGGATAAGAGCACTTAGCAGAGGATGGTTTCGATCCATCGACCTCTGGGTTATGGGCCCAGCACGCTTCCGCTGCGCCACTCTGCTGTTGCTTGCCTTCTAAGCTTGCCTTCTAAGCTTGCCACTGCCTGTTTGCTAAGCTTGCAAATATGTTTCATGAGCAAGCAACGAGAGGAAAAATGTCCCGTGTTTTGAGAAGCTCTGCAATCAAAACTATTGGAGAATGCGGGCATCGATCCCGCTACTTCTCGCATGCGAAGCGAGCGCTCTACCATTTGAGCTAATTCCCCATTTGTGCCGCTGGGCTGTGGTGCTTGAGACACTACAGGTGTGATTTACCCATGTTGGTAAACCGGTTGCATTAAAGCTTTTTTTTTTTTTTTTTTTTTTAAGTATGGATGTCACTCTGCCGTAAGGAAAGGAAGAGTGTGGAGCTTGCGGGGTGCCAGGTGTTGTAAAAGTATAGGTTACCCATAGGTTTTACCATTTTCTAACATGCTAGGAGTCAAGAATTGTGAGGAGGAAAAAAAAAATCCCCAAATCAGGCTAAGAAAGTGGCAATGTAGAAGAAATGGTGCAGATCCTTTGGCTTTTTTGGTTGTTGGCCCAGAAGTCTACACCTGCCCCCCTCTGTTGAAGTAGAGACAATGGGTAGTATGAGAAATTGAGATTTAAAAAGCTGGATAAGAGCACTTAGCAGAGGATGGTTTCGATCCATCGACCTCTGGGTTATGGGCCCAGCACGCTTCCGCTGCGCCACTCTGCTGTTGCGTGCCTTCTAAGCTTGCCTTCTAAGCTTGCCACTGACTGTTTGCTAAGCTTGCAAATATGTTTCATGAGCAAGCAACGAGAGGAAAAATGTCCCGTGTTTTGAGAAGATCTGCAATCAAAACTATTGGAGAATGCGGGCATCGATCCCGCTACTTCTCGCATGCGAAGCGAGCGCTCCACCATTTGAGCTAATTCCCCATTTGTGCCGCTGGGCTGTGGTGCTTGAGACACTACAGGTGTGATTTACCCATGTTGGTAAACCGGTTGTATTAAAGCTTTTTTTTTTTTTTTTTTAAGTATGGATGTCACTCTGCCGTAAGGAAAGGAAGAGTGTGGAGCTTGCGGGGTGCCAGGTGTTGTAAAAGTATAGGTTACCCATAGGTTTTACCATTTTCTAACATGCTAGGAGTCAAGAATTGTGAGGAGGAAAAAAAAAATCCCCAAATCAGGCTAAGAAAGTGGCAATGTAGAAGAAATGGTGCAGATCCTTTGGCTTTTTTGGTTGTTGGCCCAGAAGTCTACACCTGCCCCCCTCTGTTGAAGTAGAGACAATGGGTAGTATGAGAAATTGAGATTTAAAAAGCTGGATAAGAGCACTTAGCAGAGGATGGTTTCGATCCATCGACCTCTGGGTTATGGGCCCAGCACGCTTCCGCTGCGCCACTCTGCTGTTGCGTGCCTTCTAAGCTTGCCTTCTAAGCTTGCCACTGACTGTTTGCTAAGCTTGCAAATATGTTTCATGAGCAAGCAACGAGAGGAAAAATGTCCCGTGTTTTGAGAAGATCTGCAATCAAAACTATTGGAGAATGCGGGCATCGATCCCGCTACTTCTCGCATGCGAAGCGAGCGCTCCACCATTTGAGCTAATTCCCCATTTGTGCCGCTGGGCTGTGGTGCTTGAGACACTACAGGTGTGATTTACCCATGTTGGTAAACCGGTTGTATTAAAGCTTTTTTTTTTTTTTTTTTAAGTATGGATGTCACTCTGCCGTAAGGAAAGGAAGAGTGTGGAGCTTGCGGGGTGCCAGGTGTTGTAAAAGTATAGGTTACCCATAGGTTTTACCATTTTCTAACATGCTAGGAGTCAAGAATTGTGAGGAGGAAAAAAAAAATCCCCAAATCAGGCTAAGAAAGTGGCAATGTAGAAGAAATGGTGCAGATCCTTTGGCTTTTTTGGTTGTTGGCCCAGAAGTCTACACCTGCCCCCCTCTGTTGAAGTAGAGACAATGGGTAGTATGAGAAATTGAGATTGAAAAAGCTGGATAAGAGCACTTAGCAGAGGATGGTTTCAATCCATCGACCTCTGGGTTATGGGCCCAGCACGCTTCCGCTGCGCCACTCTGCTGTTGCTTGCCTTCTAAGCTTGCCTTCTAAGCTTGCCACTGCCTGTTTGCTAAGCTTGCAAATATGTTTCATGAGCAAGCAACGAGAGGAAAAATGTCCCGTGTTTTGAGAAGATCTGCAATCAAAACTATTGGAGAATGCGGGCATCGATCCCGCTACTTCTCGCATGCGAAGCGAGCGCTCCACCATTTGAGCTAATTCCCCATTTGTGCCGCTGGGCTGTGGTGCTTGAGACACTACAGGTGTGATTTACCCATGTTGGTAAACCGGTTGCATTAAAGCTTTTTTTTTTTTTTTTTTTTTTAAGTATGGATGTCACTCTGCCGTAAGGAAAGGAAGAGTGTGGAGCTTGCGGGGTGCCAGGTGTTGTAAAAGTATAGGTTACCCATAGGTTTTACCATTTTCTAACATGCTAGGAGTCAAGAATTGTGAGGAGGAAAAAAAAAATCCCCAAATCAGGCTAAGAAAGTGGCAATGTAGAAGAAATGGTGCAGATCCTTTGGCTTTTTTGGTTGTTGGCCCAGAAGTCTACACCTGCCCCCCTCTGTTGAAGTAGAGACAATGGGTAGTATGAGAAATTGAGATTTAAAAAGCTGGATAAGAGCACTTAGCAGAGGATGGTTTCGATCCATCGACCTCTGGGTTATGGGCCCAGCACGCTTCCGCTGCGCCACTCTGCTGTTGCTTGCCTTCTAAGCTTGCCTTCTAAGCTTGCCACTGCCTGTTTGCTAAGCTTGCAAATATGTTTCATGAGCAAGCAACGAGAGGAAAAATGTCCCGTGTTTTGAGAAGCTCTGCAATCAAAACTATTGGAGAATGCGGGCATCGATCCCGCTACTTCTCGCATGCGAAGCGAGCGCTCTACCATTTGAGCTAATTCCCCATTTGTGCCGCTGGGCTGTGGTGCTTGAGACACTACAGGTGTGATTTACCCATGTTGGTAAACCGGTTGCATTAAAGCTTTTTTTTTTTTTTTTTTTTTTAAGTATGGATGTCACTCTGCCGTAAGGAAAGGAAGAGTGTGGAGCTTGCGGGGTGCCAGGTGTTGTAAAAGTATAGGTTACCCATAGGTTTTACCATTTTCTAACATGCTAGGAGTCAAGAATTGTGAGGAGGAAAAAAAAAATCCCCAAATCAGGCTAAGAAAGTGGCAATGTAGAAGAAATGGTGCAGATCCTTTGGCTTTTTTGGTTGTTGGCCCAGAAGTCTACACCTGCCCCCCTCTGTTGAAGTAGAGACAATGGGTAGTATGAGAAATTGAGATTTAAAAAGCTGGATAAGAGCACTTAGCAGAGGATGGTTTCGATCCATCGACCTCTGGGTTATGGGCCCAGCACGCTTCCGCTGCGCCACTCTGCTGTTGCGTGCCTTCTAAGCTTGCCTTCTAAGCTTGCCACTGACTGTTTGCTAAGCTTGCAAATATGTTTCATGAGCAAGCAACGAGAGGAAAAATGTCCCGTGTTTTGAGAAGATCTGCAATCAAAACTATTGGAGAATGCGGGCATCGATCCCGCTACTTCTCGCATGCGAAGCGAGCGCTCCACCATTTGAGCTAATTCCCCATTTGTGCCGCTGGGCTGTGGTGCTTGAGACACTACAGGTGTGATTTACCCATGTTGGTAAACCGGTTGTATTAAAGCTTTTTTTTTTTTTTTTTTAAGTATGGATGTCACTCTGCCGTAAGGAAAGGAAGAGTGTGGAGCTTGCGGGGTGCCAGGTGTTGTAAAAGTATAGGTTACCCATAGGTTTTACCATTTTCTAACATGCTAGGAGTCAAGAATTGTGAGGAGGAAAAAAAAAATCCCCAAATCAGGCTAAGAAAGTGGCAATGTAGAAGAAATGGTGCAGATCCTTTGGCTTTTTTGGTTGTTGGCCCAGAAGTCTACACCTGCCCCCCTCTGTTGAAGTAGAGACAATGGGTAGTATGAGAAATTGAGATTGAAAAAGCTGGATAAGAGCACTTAGCAGAGGATGGTTTCAATCCATCGACCTCTGGGTTATGGGCCCAGCACGCTTCCGCTGCGCCACTCTGCTGTTGCTTGCCTTCTAAGCTTGCCTTCTAAGCTTGCCACTGCCTGTTTGCTAAGCTTGCAAATATGTTTCATGAGCAAGCAACGAGAGGAAAAATGTCCCGTGTTTTGAGAAGCTCTGCAATCAAAACTATTGGAGAATGCGGGCATCGATCCCGCTACTTCTCGCATGCAAAGCGAGCGCTCTACCATTTGAGCTAATTCCCCATTTGTGCCGCTGGGCTGTGGTGCTTGAGACACTACAGGTGTGATTTACCCATGTTGGTAAACCGGTTGCATTAAAGCTTTTTTTTTTTTTTTTTTTTTTAAGTATGGATGTCACTCTGCCGTAAGGAAAGGAAGAGTGTGGAGCTTGCGGGGTGCCAGGTGTTGTAAAAGTATAGGTTACCCATAGGTTTTACCATTTTCTAACATGCTAGGAGTCAAGAATTGTGAGGAGGAAAAAAAAAATCCCCAAATCAGGCTAAGAAAGTGGCAATGTAGAAGAAATGGTGCAGATCCTTTGGCTTTTTTGGTTGTTGGCCCAGAGGTCTACACCTGCCCCCCTCTGTTGAAGTAGAGACAATGGGTAGTATGAGAAATTGAGATTTAAAAAGCTGGATAAGAGCACTTAGCAGAGGATGGTTTCGATCCATCGACCTCTGGGTTATGGGCCCAGCACGCTTCCGCTGCGCCACTCTGCTGTTGCGTGCCTTCTAAGCTTGCCTTCTAAGCTTGCCTTCTAAGCTTGCCACTGACTGTTTGCTAAGCTTGCAAATATGTTTCATGAGCAAGCAACGAGAGGAAAAATGTCCCGTGTTTTGAGAAGATCTGCAATCAAAACTATTGGAGAATGCGGGCATCGATCCCGCTACTTCTCGCATGCGAAGCGAGCGCTCCACCATTTGAGCTAATTCCCCATTTGTGCCGCTGGGCTGTGGTGCTTGAGACACTACAGGTGTGATTTACCCATGTTGGTAAACCGGTTGTATTAAAGCTTTTTTTTTTTTTTTTTTAAGTATGGATGTCACTCTGCCGTAAGGAAAGGAAGAGTGTGGAGCTTGCGGGGTGCCAGGTGTTGTAAAAGTATAGGTTACCCATAGGTTTTACCATTTTCTAACATGCTAGGAGTCAAGAATTGTGAGGAGGAAAAAAAAAATCCCCAAATCAGGCTAAGAAAGTGGCAATGTAGAAGAAATGGTGCAGATCCTTTGGCTTTTTTGGTTGTTGGCCCAGAGGTCTACACCTGCCCCCCTCTGTTGAAGTAGAGACAATGGGTAGTATGAGAAATTGAGATTTAAAAAGCTGGATAAGAGCACTTAGCAGAGGATGGTTTCGATCCATCGACCTCTGGGTTATGGGCCCAGCACGCTTCCGCTGCGCCACTCTGCTGTTGCTTGCCATCTAAGCTTGCCTTCTAAGCTTGCCACTGCCTGTTTGCTAAGCTTGCAAATATGTTTCATGAGCAAGCAACGAGAGGAAAAATGTCCCGTGTTTTGAGAAGATCTGCAATCAAAACTATTGGAGAATGCGGGCATCGATCCCGCTACTTCTCGCATGCGAAGCGAGCGCTCCACCATTTGAGCTAATTCCCCATTTGTGCCGCTGGGCTGTGGTGCTTGAGACACTACAGGTGTGATTTACCCATGTTGGTAAACCGGTTGTATTAAAGCTTTTTTTTTTTTTTTTTTAAGTATGGATGTCACTCTGCCGTAAGGAAAGGAAGAGTGTGGAGCTTGCGGGGTGCCAGGTGTTGTAAAAGTATAGGTTACCCATAGGTTTTACCATTTTCTAACATGCTAGGAGTCAAGAATTGTGAGGAGGAAAAAAAAAATCCCCAAATCAGGCTAAGAAAGTGGCAATGTAGAAGAAATGGTGCAGATCCTTTGGCTTTTTTGGTTGTTGGCCCAGAAGTCTACACCTGCCCCCCTCTGTTGAAGTAGAGACAATGGGTAGTATGAGAAATTGAGATTTAAAAAGCTGGATAAGAGCACTTAGCAGAGGATGGTTTCAATCCATCGACCTCTGGGTTATGGGCCCAGCACGCTTCCGCTGCGCCACTCTGCTGTTGCTTGCCTTCTAAGCTTGCCACTGCCTGTTTCCTAAGCTTGCAAATATGTTTCATGAGCAAGCAACGAGAGGAAAAATGTCCCGTGTTTTGAGAAGATCTGCAATCAAAACTATTGGAGAATGCGGGCATCGATCCCGCTACTTCTCGCATGCGAAGCGAGCGCTCCACCATTTGAGCTAATTCCCCATTTGTGCCGCTGGGCTGTGGTGCTTGAGACACTACAGGTGTGATTTACCCATGTTGGTAAACCGGTTGTATTAAAGCTTTTTTTTTTTTTTTTTTAAGTATGGATGTCACTCTGCCGTAAGGAAAGGAAGAGTGTGGAGCTTGCGGGGTGCCAGGTGTTGTAAAAGTATAGGTTACCCATAGGTTTTACCATTTTCTAACATGCTAGGAGTCAAGAATTGTGAGGAGGAAAAAAAAAATCCCCAAATCAGGCTAAGAAAGTGGCAATGTAGAAGAAATGGTGCAGATCCTTTGGCTTTTTTGGTTGTTGGCCCAGAAGTCAAGCAACGAGAGGAAAAATGTCCCGTGTTTTGAGAAGCTCTGCAATCAAAACTATTGGAGAATGCGGGCATCGATCCCGCTACTTCTCGCATGCAAAGCGAGCGCTCTACCATTTGAGCTAATTCCCCATTTGTGCCGCTGGGCTGTGGTGCTTGAGACACTACAGGTGTGATTTACCCATGTTGGTAAACCGGTTGTATTAAAGCTTTTTTTTTTTTTTTTTTAAGTATGGATGTCACTCTGCCGTAAGGAAAGGAAGAGTGTGGAGCTTGCGTGGTGCCAGGTGTTGTAAAAGTATAGGTTACCCATAGGTTTTACCATTTTCTAACATGCTAGGAGTCAAGAATTGTGAGGAGGAAAAAAAAAATCCCCAAATCAGGCTAAGAAAGTGGCAATGTAGAAGAAATGGTGCAGATCCTTTGGCTTTTTTGGTTGTTGGCCCAGAAGTCTACACCTGCCCCCCTCTGTTGAAGTAGAGACAATGGGTAGTATGAGAAATTGAGATTTAAAAAGCTGGATAAGAGCACTTAGCAGAGGATGGTTTCGATCCATCGACCTCTGGGTTATGGGCCCAGCACGCTTCCGCTGCGCCACTCTGCTGTTGCTTGCCTTCTAAGCTTGCCTTCTAAGCTTGCCACTGACTGTTTGCTAAGCTTGCAAATATGTTTCATGAGCTAGCAACGAGAGGAAAAATGTCCCGTGTTTTGAGAAGATCTGCAATCAAAACTATTGGAGAATGCGGGCATCGATCCCGCTACTTCTCGCATGCGAAGCGAGCGCTCCACCATTTGAGCTAATTCCCCATTTGTGCCGCTGGGCTGTGGTGCTTGAGACACTACAGGTGTGATTTACCCATGTTGGTAAACCGGTTGCATTAAAGCTTTTTTTTTTTTTTTTTTTTTTTAGTATGGATGTCACTCTGCCGTAAGGAAAGGAAGAGTGTGGAGCTTGCGGGGTGCCAGGTGTTGTAAAAGTATAGGTTACCCATAGGTTTTACCATTTTCTAACATGCTAGGAGTCAAGAATTGTGAGGAGGAAAAAAAAAATCCCCAAATCAGGCTAAGAAAGTGGCAATGTAGAAGAAATGGTGCAGATCCTTTGGCTTTTTTGGTTGTTGGCCCAGAAGTCTACACCTGCCCCCCTCTGTTGAAGTAGAGACAATGGGTAGTATGAGAAATTGAGATTTAAAAAGCTGGATAAGAGCACTTAGCAGAGGATGGTTTCGATCCATCGACCTCTGGGTTATGGGCCCAGCACGCTTCCGCTGCGCCACTCTGCTGTTGCTTGCCTTCTAAGCTTGCCTTCTAAGCTTGCCACTGCCTGTTTGCTAAGCTTGCAAATATGTTTCATGAGCAAGCAACGAGAGGAAAAATGTCCCGTGTTTTGAGAAGCTCTGCAATCAAAACTATTGGAGAATGCGGGCATCGATCCCGCTACTTCTCGCATGCGAAGCGAGCGCTCTACCATTTGAGCTAATTCCCCATTTGTGCCGCTGGGCTGTGGTGCTTGAGACACTACAGGTGTGATTTACCCATGTTGGTAAACCGGTTGCATTAAAGCTTTTTTTTTTTTTTTTTTTTTAAGTATGGATGTCACTCTGGCGTAAGGAAAGGAAGAGTGTGGAGCTTGCGGGGTGCCAGGTGTTGTAAAAGTATAGGTTACCCATAGGTTTTACCATTTTCTAACATGCTAGGAGTCAAGAATTGTGAGGAGGAAAAAAAAAATCCCCAAATCAGGCTAAGAAAGTGGCAATGTAGAAGAAATGGTGCAGATCCTTTGGCTTTTTTGGTTGTTGGCCCAGAAGTCTACACCTGCCCCCTCTGTTGAAGTAGAGACAATGGGTAGTATGAGAAATTGAGATTTAAAAAGCTGGATAAGAGCACTTAGCAGAGGATGGTTTCGATCCATCGACCTCTGGGTTATGGGCCCAGCACGCTTCCGCTGCGCCACTCTGCTGTTGCGTGCCTTCTAAGCTTGCCTTCTAAGCTTGCCACTGACTGTTTGCTAAGCTTGCAAATATGTTTCATGAGCAAGCAACGAGAGGAAAAATGTCCCGTGTTTTGAGAAGATCTGCAATCAAAACTATTGGAGAATGCGGGCATCGATCCCGCTACTTCTCGCATGCGAAGCGAGCGCTCCACCATTTGAGCTAATTCCCCATTTGTGCCGCTGGGCTGTGGTGCTTGAGACACTACAGGTGTGATTTACCCATGTTGGTAAACCGGTTGTATTAAAGCTTTTTTTTTTTTTTTTTTAAGTATGGATGTCACTCTGCCGTAAGGAAAGGAAGAGTGTGGAGCTTGCGGGGTGCCAGGTGTTGTAAAAGTATAGGTTACCCATAGGTTTTACCATTTTCTAACATGCTAGGAGTCAAGAATTGTGAGGAGGAAAAAAAAAATCCCCAAATCAGGCTAAGAAAGTGGCAATGTAGAAGAAATGGTGCAGATCCTTTGGCTTTTTTGGTTGTTGGCCCAGAAGTCTACACCTGCCCCCCTCTGTTGAAGTAGAGACAATGGGTAGTATGAGAAATTGAGATTTAAAAAGCTGGATAAGAGCACTTAGCAGAGGATGGTTTCGATCCATCGACCTCTGGGTTATGGGCCCAGCACGCTTCCGCTGCGCCACTCTGCTGTTGCTTGCCTTCTAAGCTTGCCTTCTAAGCTTGCCACTGCCTGTTTGCTAAGCTTGCAAATATGTTTCATGAGCAAGCAACGAGAGGAAAAATGTCCCGTGTTTTGAGAAGCTCTGCAATCAAAACTATTGGAGAATGCGGGCATCGATCCCGCTACTTCTCGCATGCGAAGCGAGCGCTCTACCATTTGAGCTAATTCCCCATTTGTGCCGCTGGGCTGTGGTGCTTGAGACACTACAGGTGTGATTTACCCATGTTGGTAAACCGGTTGCATTAAAGCTTTTTTTTTTTTTTTTTTTTTAAGTATGGATGTCACTCTGCCATAAGGAAAGGAAGAGTGTGGAGCTTGCGGGGTGCCAGGTGTTGTAAAAGTATAGGTTACCCATAGGTTTTACCATTTTCTAACATGCTAGGAGTCAAGAATTGTGAGGAGGAAAAAAAAAATCCCCAAATCAGGCTAAGAAAGTGGCAATGTAGAAGAAATGGTGCAGATCCTTTGGCTTTTTTGGTTGTTGGCCCAGAAGTCTACACCTGCCCCCCTCTGTTGAAGTAGAGACAATGGGTAGTATGAGAAATTGAGATTTAAAAAGCTGGATAAGAGCACTTAGCAGAGGATGGTTTCGATCCATCGACCTCTGGGTTATGGGCCCAGCACGCTTCCGCTGCGCCACTCTGCTGTTGCTTGCCTTCTAAGCTTGCCTTCTAAGCTTGCCACTGCCTGTTTCCTAAGCTTGCAAATATGTTTCATGAGCAAGCAACGAGAGGAAAAATGTCCCGTGTTTTGAGAAGCTCTGCAATCAAAACTATTGGAGAATGCGGGCATCGATCCCGCTACTTCTCGCATGCGAAGCGAGCGCTCTACCATTTGAGCTAATTCCCCATTTGTGCCGCTGGGCTGTGGTGCTTGAGACACTACAGGTGTGATTTACACATGTTGGTAAACCGGTTGTATTAAAGCTTTTTTTTTTTTTTTTTTAAGTATGGATGTCACTCTGCCGTAAGGAAAGGAAGAGTGTGGAGCTTGCGGGGTGCCAGGTGTTGTAAAAGTATAGGTTACCCATAGGTTTTACCATTTTCTAACATGCTAGGAGTCAAGAATTGTGAGGAGGAAAAAAAAAATCCCCAAATCAGGCTAAGAAAGTGGCAATGTAGAAGAAATGGTGCAGATCCTTTGGCTTTTTTGGTTGTTGGCCCAGAAGTCTACACCTGCCCCCCTCTGTTGAAGTAGAGACAATGGGTAGTATGAGAAATTGAGATTTAAAAAGCTGGATAAGAGCACTTAGCAGAGGATGGTTTCGATCCATCGACCTCTGGGTTATGGGCCCAGCACGCTTCCGCTGCGCCACTCTGCTGTTGCTTGCCTTCTAAGCTTGCCTTCTAAGCTTGCCACTGCCTGTTTGCTAAGCTTGCAAATATGTTTCATGAGCAAGCAACGAGAGGAAAAATGTCCCGTGTTTTGAGAAGCTCTGCAATCAAAACTATTGGAGAATGCGGGCATCGATCCCGCTACTTCTCGCATGCGAAGCGAGCGCTCTACCATTTGAGCTAATTCCCCATTTATGCCGCCGGGTTGTGGTGCTTGAGACACTACAGGTGTGATTTACCCATGTTGGTAAACCGGTTGCATTAAAGCTTTTTTTTTTTTTTTTTTTTTTAAGTATGGATGTCACTCTGCCGTAAGGAAAGGAAGAGTGTGGAGCTTGCGGGGTGCCAGGTGTTGTAAAAGTATAGGTTACCCATAGGTTTTACCATTTTCTAACATGCTAGGAGTCAAGAATTGTGAGGAGGAAAAAAAAAATCCCCAAATCAGGCTAAGAAAGTGGCAATGTAGAAGAAATGGTGCAGATCCTTTGGCTTTTTTGGTTGTTGGCCCAGAAGTCTACACCTGCCCCCCTCTGTTGAAGTAGAGACAATGGGTAGTATGAGAAATTGAGATTTAAAAAGCTGGATAAGAGCACTTAGCAGAGGATGGTTTCGATCCATCGACCTCTGGGTTATGGGCCCAGCACGCTTCCGCTGCGCCACTCTGCTGTTGCTTGCCTTCTAAGCTTGCCTTCTAAGCTTGCCTTCTAAGCTTGCCACTGCCTGTTTGCTAAGCTTGCAAATATGTTTCATGAGCAAGCAACGAGAGGAAAAATGTCCCGTGTTTTGAGAAGATCTGCAATCAAAACTATTGGAGAATGCGGGCATCGATCCCGCTACTTCTCGCATGCAAAGCGAGCGCTCTACCATTTGAGGTAATTCCCCATTTGTGCCGCTGGGCTGTGGTGCTTGAGACACCACAGGTGGGATTTACACATGTTGGTAAACCGGTTGTATTAAAGCTTTTTTTTTTTTTTTTTAAAGTATGGATGTCACTCTGCCGTAAGGAAAGGAAGAGTGTGGAGCTTGCGGGGTGCCAGGTGTTGTAAAAGTATAGGTTACCCATAGGTTTTACCATTTTCTAACATGCTAGGAGTCAAGAATTGTGAGGAGAAAAAAAAAAATCCCCAAATCAGGCTAAGAAAGTGGCAATGTAGAAGAAATGGTGCAGATCCTTTGGCTTTTTTGGTTGTTGGCCCAGAGGTCTACACCTGCCCCCCTCTGTTGAAGTAGAGACAATGGGTAGTATGAGAAATTGAGATTTAAAAAGCTGGATAAGAGCACTTAGCAGAGGATGGTTTCGATCCATCGACCTCTGGGTTATGGGCCCAGCACGCTTCCGCTGCGCCACTCTGCTGTTGCTTGCCTTCTAAGCTTGCCACTGCCTGTTTGCTAAGCTTGCAAATATGTTTCATGAGCAAGCAACGAGAGGAAAAATGTCCCGTGTTTTGAGAAGATCTGCAATCAAAACTATTGGAGAATGCGGGCATCGATCCCGCTACTTCTCGCATGCAAAGCGAGCGCTCTACCATTTGAGGTAATTCCCCATTTGTGCCGCTGGGCTGTGGTGCTTGAGACACCACAGGTGGGATTTACACATGTTGGTAAACCGGTTGTATTAAAGCTTTTTTTTTTTTTTAAAGTATGGATGTCACTCTGCCGTAAGGAAAGGAAGAGTGTGGAGCTTGCGGGGTGCCAGGTGTTGTAAAAGTATAGGTTACCCATAGGTTTTACCATTTTCTAACATGCTAGGAGTCAAGAATTGTGAGGAGGAAAAAAAAAATCCCCAAATCAGGCTAAGAAAGTGGCAATGTAGAAGAAATGGTGCAGATCCTTTGGCTTTTTTGGTTGTTGGCCCAGAAGTCTACACCTGCCCCCCTCTGTTGAAGTAGAGACAATGGGTAGTATGAGAAATTGAGATTTAAAAAGCTGGATAAGAGCACTTAGCAGAGGATGGTTTCGATCCATCGACCTCTGGGTTATGGGCCCAGCACGCTTCCGCTGCGCCACTCTGCTGTTGCTTGCCTTCTAAGTTTGCCTTCTAAGCTTGCCACTGACTGTTTGCTAAGCTTGCAAATATGTTTCATGAGCAAGCAACGAGAGGAAAAATGTCCCGTGTTTTGAGAAGATCTGCAATCAAAACTATTGGAGAATGCGGGCATCGATCCCGCTACTTCTCGCATGTGAAGCGAGCGCTCTACCATTTGAGCTAATTCCCCATTTGTGCCGCTGGGCTGTGGTGCTTGAGACACTACAGGTGTGATTTACCCATGTTGGTAAACCGGTTGTATTTAAGCTTTTTTTTTTTTTTTTTTTTTAAGTATGGATGTCACTCTGCCGTAAGGAAAGGAAGAGTGTGGAGCTTGCGGGGTGCCAGGTGTTGTAAAAGTATAGGTTACCCATAGGTTTTACCATTTTCTAACATGCTAGGAGTCAAGAATTGTGAGGAGGAAAAAAAAAATCCCCAAATCAGGCTAAGAAAGTGGCAATGTAGAAGAAATGGTGCAGATCCTTTGGCTTTTTTGGTTGTTGGCCCAGAAGTCTACACCTGCCCCCCTCTGTTGAAGTAGAGACAATGGGTTGTATGAGAAATTGAGATTTAAAAAGCTGGATAAGAGCACTTAGCAGAGGATGGTTTCGATCCATCGACCTCTGGGTTATGGGCCCAGCACGCTTCCGCTGCGCCACTCTGCTGTTGCTTGCCTTCTAAACTTGCCTTCTAAGCTTGCCTTCTAAGCTTGCCACTGCCTGTTTGCTAAGCTTGCAAATATGTTTCATGAGCAAGCAACGAGAGGAAAAATGTCCCGTGTTTTGAGAAGATCTGCAATCAAAACTATTGGAGAATGCGGGCATCGATCCCGCTACTTCTCGCATGCAAAGCGAGCGCTCTACCATTTGAGGTAATTCCCCATTTGTGCCGCTGGGCTGTGGTGCTTGAGACACCACAGGTGGGATTTACACATGTTGGTAAACCGGTTGTATTAAAGCTTTTTTTTTTTTTTTAAAGTATGGATGTCACTCTGCCGTAAGGAAAGGAAGAGTGTGGAGCTTGCGGGGTGCCAGGTGTTGTAAAAGTATAGGTTACCCATAGGTTTTACCATTTTCTAACATGCTAGGAGTCAAGAATTGTGAGGAGGAAAAAAAAAATCCCCAAATCAGGCTAAGAAAGTGGCAATGTAGAAGAAATGGTGCAGATCCTTTGGCTTTTTTGGTTGTTGGCCCAGAAGTCTACACCTGCCCCCCTCTGTTGAAGTAGAGACAATGGGTAGTATGAGAAATTGAGATTTAAAAAGCTGGATAAGAGCACTTAGCAGAGGATGGTTTCGATCCATCGACCTCTGGGTTATGGGCCCAGCACGCTTCCGCTGCGCCACTCTGCTGTTGCTTGCCTTCTAAGTTTGCCTTCTAAGCTTGCCACTGACTGTTTGCTAAGCTTGCAAATATGTTTCATGAGCAAGCAACGAGAGGAAAAATGTCCCGTGTTTTGAGAAGATCTGCAATCAAAACTATTGGAGAATGCGGGCATCGATCCCGCTACTTCTCGCATGTGAAGCGAGCGCTCTACCATTTGAGCTAATTCCCCATTTGTGCCGCTGGGCTGTGGTGCTTGAGACACTACAGGTGTGATTTACCCATGTTGGTAAACCGGTTGTATTAAAGCTTTTTTTTTTTTTTTTTTAAGTATGGATGTCACTCTGCCGTAAGGAAAGGAAGAGTGTGGAGCTTGCGGGGTGCCAGGTGTTGTAAAAGTATAGGTTACCCATAGGTTTTACCATTTTCTAACATGCTAGGAGTCAAGAATTGTGAGGAGGAAAAAAAAAATCCCCAAATCAGGCTAAGAAAGTGGCAATGTAGAAGAAATGGTGCAGATCCTTTGGCTTTTTTGGTTGTTGGCCCAGAAGTCTACACCTGCCCCCCTCTGTTGAAGTAGAGACAATGGGTAGTATGAGAAATTGAGATTTAAAAAGCTGGATAAGAGCACTTAGCAGAGGATGGTTTCGATCCATTGACCTCTGGGTTATGGGCCCAGCACGCTTCCGCTGCGCCACTCTGCTGTTGCTTGCCTTCTAAGCTTGCCTTCTAAGCTTGCCACTGCCTGTTTCCTAAGCTTGCAAATATGTTTCATGAGCAAGCAACGAGAGGAAAAATGTCCCGTGTTTTGAGAAGATCTGCAATCAAAACTATTGGAGAATGCGGGCATCGATCCCGCTACTTCTCGCATGCAAAGCGAGCGCTCTACCATTTGAGGTAATTCCCCATTTGTGCCGCTGGGCTGTGGTGCTTGAGACACCACAGGTGGGATTTACACATGTTGGTAAACCGGTTGTATTAAAGCTTTTTTTTTTTTTTTAAAGTATGGATGTCACTCTGCCGTAAGGAAAGGAAGAGTGTGGAGCTTGCGGGGTGCCAGGTGTTGTAAAAGTATAGGTTACCCATAGGTTTTACCATTTTCTAACATGCTAGGAGTCAAGAATTGTGAGGAGGAAAAAAAAAATCCCCAAATCAGGCTAAGAAAGTGGCAATGTAGAAGAAATGGTGCAGATCCTTTGGCTTTTTTGGTTGTTGGCCCAGAAGTCTACACCTGCCCCCCTCTGTTGAAGTAGAGACAATGGGTAGTATGAGAAATTGAGATTTAAAAAGCTGGATAAGAGCACTTAGCAGAGGATGGTTTCGATCCATCGACCTCTGGGTTATGGGCCCAGCACGCTTCCGCTGCGCCACTCTGCTGTTGCTTGCCTTCTAAGTTTGCCTTCTAAGCTTGCCACTGACTGTTTGCTAAGCTTGCAAATATGTTTCATGAGCAAGCAACGAGAGGAAAAATGTCCCGTGTTTTGAGAAGATCTGCAATCAAAACTATTGGAGAATGCGGGCATCGATCCCGCTACTTCTCGCATGTGAAGCGAGCGCTCTACCATTTGAGGTAATTCCCCATTTGTGCCGCTGGGCTGTGGTGCTTGAGACACCACAGGTGGGATTTACACATGTTGGTAAACCGGTTGTATTAAAGCTTTTTTTTTTTTTTTTTAAAGTATGGATGTCACTCTGCCGTAAGGAAAGGAAGAGTGTGGAGCTTGCGGGGTGCCAGGTGTTGTAAAAGTATAGGTTACCCATAGGTTTTACCATTTTCTAACATGCTAGGAGTCAAGAATTGTGAGGAGGAAAAAAAAAATCCCCAAATCAGGCTAAGAAAGTGGCAATGTAGAAGAAATGGTGCAGATCCTTTGGCTTTTTTGGTTGTTGGCCCAGAAGTCTACACCTGCCCCCCTCTGTTGAAGTAGAGACAATGGGTAGTATGAGAAATTGAGATTTAAAAAGCTGGATAAGAGCACTTAGCAGAGCATGGTTTCGATCCATCGACCTCTGGGTTATGGGCCCAGCACGCTTCCGCTGCGCCACTCTGCTGTTGCTTGCCTTCTAAGCTTGCCACTGCCTGTTTCCTAAGCTTGCAAATATGTTTCATGAGCAAGCAACGAGAGGAAAAATGTCCCGTGTTTTGAGAAGCTCTGCAATCAAAACTATTGGAGAATGCGGGCATCGATCCCGCTACTTCTCGCATGCGAAGCGAGCGCTCTACCATTTGAGCTAATTCCCCATTTGTGCCGCTGGGCTGTGGTGCTTGAGACACTACAGGTGTGATTTACACATGTTGGTAAACCGGTTGTATTAAAGCTTTTTTTTTTTTTTTTTTAAGTATGGATGTCACTCTGCCGTAAGGAAAGGAAGAGTGTGGAGCTTGCGGGGTGCCAGGTGTTGTAAAAGTATAGGTTACCCATAGGTTTTACCATTTTCTAACATGCTAGGAGTCAAGAATTGTGAGGAGGAAAAAAAAAATCCCCAAATCAGGCTAAGAAAGTGGCAATGTAGAAGAAATGGTGCAGATCCTTTGGCTTTTTTGGTTGTTGGCCCAGAAGTCTACACCTGCCCCCCTCTGTTGAAGTAGAGACAATGGGTAGTATGAGAAATTGAGATTTAAAAAGCTGGATAAGAGCACTTAGCAGAGGATGGTTTCGATCCATCGACCTCTGGGTTATGGGCCCAGCACGCTTCCGCTGCGCCACTCTGCTGTTGCTTGCCTTCTAAGCTTGCCTTCTAAGCTTGCCACTGCCTGTTTGCTAAGCTTGCAAATATGTTTCATGAGCAAGCAACGAGAGGAAAAATGTCCCGTGTTTTGAGAAGCTCTGCAATCAAAACTATTGGAGAATGCGGGCATCGATCCCGCTACTTCTCGCATGCGAAGCGAGCGCTCTACCATTTGAGCTAATTCCCCATTTGTGCCGCTGGGCTGTGGTGCTTGAGACACTACAGGTGTGATTTACCCATGTTGGTAAACCGGTTGCATTAAAGCTTTTTTTTTTTTTTTTTTTTTTAAGTATGGATGTCACTCTGCCGTAAGGAAAGGAAGAGTGTGGAGCTTGCGGGGTGCCAGGTGTTGTAAAAGTATAGGTTACCCATAGGTTTTACCATTTTCTAACATGCTAGGAGTCAAGAATTGTGAGGAGGAAAAAAAAAATCCCCAAATCAGGCTAAGAATGTGGCAATGTAGAAGAAATGGTGCAGATCCTTTGGCTTTTTTGGTTGTTGGCCCAGAAGTCTACACCTGCCCCCCTCTGTTGAAGTAGAGACAATGGGTAGTATGAGAAATTGAGATTTAAAAAGCTGGATAAGAGCACTTAGCAGAGGATGGTTTCGATCCATCGACCTCTGGGTTATGGGCCCAGCACGCTTCCGCTGCGCCACTCTGCTGTTGCTTGCCTTCTAAGCTTGCCTTCTAAGCTTGCCTTCTAAGCTTGCCACTGCCTGTTTGCTAAGCTTGCAAATATGTTTCATGAGCAAGCAACGAGAGGAAAAATGTCCCGTGTTTTGAGAAGATCTGCAATCAAAACTATTGGAGAATGCGGGCATCGATCCCGCTACTTCTCGCATGCAAAGCGAGCGCTCTACCATTTGAGGTAATTCCCCATTTGTGCCGCTGGGCTGTGGTGCTTGAGACACCACAGGTGGGATTTACACATGTTGGTAAACCGGTTGTATTAAAGCTTTTTTTTTTTTTTTTAAAGTATGGATGTCACTCTGCCGTAAGGAAAGGAAGAGTGTGGAGCTTGCGGGGTGCCAGGTGTTGTAAAAGTATAGGTTACCCATAGGTTTTACCATTTTCTAACATGCTAGGAGTCAAGAATTGTGAGGAGAAAAAAAAAAATCCCCAAATCAGGCTAAGAAAGTGGCAATGTAGAAGAAATGGTGCAGATCCTTTGGCTTTTTTGGTTGTTGGCCCAGAGGTCTACACCTGCCCCCCTCTGTTGAAGTAGAGACAATGGGTAGTATGAGAAATTGAGATTTAAAAAGCTGGATAAGAGCACTTAGCAGAGGATGGTTTCGATCCATCGACCTCTGGGTTATGGGCCCAGCACGCTTCCGCTGCGCCACTCTGCTGTTGCTTGCCTTCTAAGCTTGCCACTGCCTGTTTGCTAAGCTTGCAAATATGTTTCATGAGCAAGCAACGAGAGGAAAAATGTCCCGTGTTTTGAGAAGATCTGCAATCAAAACTATTGGAGAATGCGGGCATCGATCCCGCTACTTCTCGCATGCAAAGCGAGCGCTCTACCATTTGAGGTAATTCCCCATTTGTGCCGCTGGGCTGTGGTGCTTGAGACACCACAGGTGGGATTTACACATGTTGGTAAACCGGTTGTATTAAAGCTTTTTTTTTTTTTTAAAGTATGGATGTCACTCTGCCGTAAGGAAAGGAAGAGTGTGGAGCTTGCGGGGTGCCAGGTGTTGTAAAAGTATAGGTTACCCATAGGTTTTACCATTTTCTAACATGCTAGGAGTCAAGAATTGTGAGGAGGAAAAAAAAAATCCCCAAATCAGGCTAAGAAAGTGGCAATGTAGAAGAAATGGTGCAGATCCTTTGGCTTTTTTGGTTGTTGGCCCAGAAGTCTACACCTGCCCCCCTCTGTTGAAGTAGAGACAATGGGTAGTATGAGAAATTGAGATTTAAAAAGCTGGATAAGAGCACTTAGCAGAGGATGGTTTCGATCCATCGACCTCTGGGTTATGGGCCCAGCACGCTTCCGCTGCGCCACTCTGCTGTTGCTTGCCTTCTAAGTTTGCCTTCTAAGCTTGCCACTGACTGTTTGCTAAGCTTGCAAATATGTTTCATGAGCAAGCAACGAGAGGAAAAATGTCCCGTGTTTTGAGAAGATCTGCAATCAAAACTATTGGAGAATGCGGGCATCGATCCCGCTACTTCTCGCATGTGAAGCGAGCGCTCTACCATTTGAGCTAATTCCCCATTTGTGCCGCTGGGCTGTGGTGCTTGAGACACTACAGGTGTGATTTACCCATGTTGGTAAACCGGTTGTATTTAAGCTTTTTTTTTTTTTTTTTTTTAAGTATGGATGTCACTCTGCCGTAAGGAAAGGAAGAGTGTGGAGCTTGCGGGGTGCCAGGTGTTGTAAAAGTATAGGTTACCCATAGGTTTTACCATTTTCTAACATGCTAGGAGTCAAGAATTGTGAGGAGGAAAAAAAAAATCCCCAAATCAGGCTAAGAAAGTGGCAATGTAGAAGAAATGGTGCAGATCCTTTGGCTTTTTTGGTTGTTGGCCCAGAAGTCTACACCTGCCCCCCTCTGTTGAAGTAGAGACAATGGGTAGTATGAGAAATTGAGATTTAAAAAGCTGGATAAGAGCACTTAGCAGAGGATGGTTTCGATCCATCGACCTCTGGGTTATGGGCCCAGCACGCTTCCGCTGCGCCACTCTGCTGTTGCTTGCCTTCTAAACTTGCCTTCTAAACTTGCCTTCTAAGCTTGCCACTGCCTGTTTGCTAAGCTTGCAAATATGTTTCATGAGCAAGCAACGAGAGGAAAAATGTCCCGTGTTTTGAGAAGATCTGCAATCAAAACTATTGGAGAATGCGGGCATCGATCCCGCTACTTCTCGCATGCAAAGCGAGCGCTCTACCATTTGAGGTAATTCCCCATTTGTGCCGCTGGGTTGTGGTGCTTGAGACACCACAGGTGGGATTTACACATGTTGGTAAACCGGTTGTATTAAAGCTTTTTTTTTTTTTTTAAAGTATGGATGTCACTCTGCCGTAAGGAAAGGAAGAGTGTGGAGCTTGCGGGGTGCCAGGTGTTGTAAAAGTATAGGTTACCCATAGGTTTTACCATTTTCTAACATGCTAGGAGTCAAGAATTGTGAGGAGGAAAAAAAAAATCCCCAAATCAGGCTAAGAAAGTGGCAATGTAGAAGAAATGGTGCAGATCCTTTGGCTTTTTTGGTTGTTGGCCCAGAAGTCTACACCTGCCCCCCTCTGTTGAAGTAGAGACAATGGGTAGTATGAGAAATTGAGATTTAAAAAGCTGGATAAGAGCACTTAGCAGAGGATGGTTTCGATCCATCGACCTCTGGGTTATGGGCCCAGCACGCTTCCGCTGCGCCACTCTGCTGTTGCGTGCCTTCTAAGCTTGCCTTCTAAGCTTGCCACTGACTGTTTGCTAAGCTTGCAAATATGTTTCATGAGCAAGCAACGAGAGGAAAAATGTCCCGTGTTTTGAGAAGCTCTGCAATCAAAACTATTGGAGAATGCGGGCATCGATCCCGCTACTTCTCGCATGCGAAGCGAGCGCTCCACCATTTGAGCTAATTCCCCATTTGTGCCGCTGGGCTGTGGTGCTTGAGACACTACAGGTGTGATTTACCCATGTTGGTAAACCGGTTGTATTAAAGCTTTTTTTTTTTTTTTTTTAAGTATGGATGTCACTCTGCCGTAAGGAAAGGAAGAGTGTGGAGCTTGCGGGGTGCCAGGTGTTGTAAAAGTATAGGTTACCCATAGGTTTTACCATTTTCTAACATGCTAGGAGTCAAGAATTGTGAGGAGGAAAAAAAAAATCCCCAAATCAGGCTAAGAAAGTGGCAATGTAGAAGAAATGGTGCAGATCCTTTGGCTTTTTTGGTTGTTGGCCCAGAAGTCTACACCTGCCCCCCTCTGTTGAAGTAGAGACAATGGGTAGTATGAGAAATTGAGATTTAAAAAGCTGGATAAGAGCACTTAGCAGAGGATGGTTTCGATCCATCGACCTCTGGGTTATGGGCCCAGCACGCTTCCGCTGCGCCACTCTGCTGTTGCTTGCCATCTAAGCTTGCCTTCTAAGCTTGCCACTGCCTGTTTGCTAAGCTTGCAAATATGTTTCATGAGCAAGCAACGAGAGGAAAAATGTCCCGTGTTTTGAGAAGATCTGCAATCAAAACTATTGGAGAATGCGGGCATCGATCCCGCTACTTCTCGCATGCAAAGCGAGCGCTCTACCATTTGAGCTAATTCCCCATTTATGCCGCCGGGTTGTGGTGCTTGAGACACCACAGGTGTGATTTACCCATGTTGGTAAACCGGTTGCATTAAAGCTTTTTTTTTTTTTTTTTTTTTTAAGTATGGATGTCACTCTGCCGTAAGGAAAGGAAGAGTGTGGAGCTCGCGGGGTGCCAGGTGTTGTAAAAGTATAGGTTACCCATAGGTTTTACCATTTTCTAACATGCTAGGAGTCAAGAATTGTGAGGAGGAAAAAAAAAATCCCCAAATCAGGCTAAGAAAGTGGCAATGTAGAAGAAATGGTGCAGATCCTTTGGCTTTATTGGTTGTTGGCCCAGAAGTCTACACCTGCCCCCCTCTGTTGAAGTAGAGACAATGGGTAGTATGAGAAATTGAGATTTAAAAAGCTGGATAAGAGCACTTAGCAGAGGATGGTTTCGATCCATCGACCTCTGGGTTATGGGCCCAGCACGCTTCCGCTGCGCCACTCTGCTGTTGCTTGCCTTCTAAGCTTGCCTTCTAAGCTTGCCACTGCCTGTTTGCTAAGCTTGCAAATATGTTTCATGAGCAAGCAACGAGAGGAAAAATGTCCCGTGTTTTGAGAAGCTCTGCAATCAAAACTATTGGAGAATGCGGGCATCGATCCCGCTACTTCTCGCATGCGAAGCGAGCGCTCTACCATTTGAGCTAATTCCCCATTTGTGCCGCTGGTCTGTGGTGCTTGAGACACTACAGGTGTGATTTACCCATGTTGGTAAACCGGTTGCATTAAAGCTTTTTTTTTTTTTTTTTTTTTTAAGTATGGATGTCACTCTGCCGTAAGGAAAGGAAGAGTGTGGAGCTTGCGGGGTGCCAGGTGTTGTAAAAGTATAGGTTACCCATAGGTTTTACCATTTTCTAACATGCTAGGAGTCAAGAATTGTGAGGAGGAAAAAAAAAATCCCCAAATCAGGCTAAGAAAGTGGCAATGTAGAAGAAATGGTGCAGATCCTTTGGCTTTTTTGGTTGTTGGCCCAGAAGTCTACACCTGCCCCCCTCTGTTGAAGTAGAGACAATGGGTAGTATGAGAAATTGAGATTTAAAAAGCTGGATAAGAGCACTTAGCAGAGGATGGTTTCGATCCATTGACCTCTGGGTTATGGGCCCAGCACGCTTCCGCTGCGCCACTCTGCTGTTGCTTGCCATCTAAGCTTGCCTTCTAAGCTTGCCACTGCCTGTTTGCTAAGCTTGCAAATATGTTTCATGAGCAAGCAACGAGAGGAAAAATGTCCCGTGTTTTGAGAAGATCTGAATTCAAAAATATTGGAGAATGCGGGCATCGATCCCGCTACTTCTCGCATGCAGAGCGAGCGCTCTACCATTTGAGCTAATTCCCCATTTATGCCGCCGGGTTGTGGTGCTTGAGACACTACAGGTGTGATTTACCCATGTTGGTAAACCGGTTGCATTAAAGCTTTTTTTTTTTTTTTTTTTTTAAGTATGGATGTCACTCTGCCGTAAGGAAAGGAAGAGTGTGGAGCTTGCGGGGTGCCAGGTGTTGTAAAAGTATAGGTTACCCATAGGTTTTACCATTTTCTAACATGCTAGGAGTCAAGAATTGTGAGGAGGAAAAAAAAAATCCCCAAATCAGGCTAAGAAAGTGGCAATGTAGAAGAAATGGTGCAGATCCTTTGGCTTTTTTGGTTGTTGGCCCAGAAGTCTACACCTGCCCCCCTCTGTTGAAGTAGAGACAATGGGTAGTATGAGAAATTGAGATTTAAAAAGCTGGATAAGAGCACTTAGCAGAGGATGGTTTCGATCCATCGACCTCTGGGTTATGGGCCCAGCACGCTTCCGCTGCGCCACTCTGCTGTTGCGTGCCTTCTAAGCTTGCCTTCTAAGCTTGCCACTGACTGTTTGCTAAGCTTGCAAATATGTTTCATGAGCAAGCAACGAGAGGAAAAATGTCCCGTGTTTTGAGAAGCTCTGCAATCAAAACTATTGGAGAATGCGGGCATCGATCCCGCTACTTCTCGCATGCGAAGCGAGCGCTCTACCATTTGAGCTAATTCCCCATTTGTGCCGCTGGGCTGTGGTGCTTGAGACACTACAGGTGTGATTTACCCATGTTGGTAAACCGGTTGTATTTAAGCTTTTTTTTTTTTTTTTTTTTTAAGTATGGATGTCACTCTGCCGTAAGGAAAGGAAGAGTGTGGAGCTTGCGGGGTGCCAGGTGTTGTAAAAGTATAGGTTACCCATAGGTTTTACCATTTTCTAACATGCTAGGAGTCAAGAATTGTGAGGAGGAAAAAAAAAATCCCCAAATCAGGCTAAGAAAGTGGCAATGTAGAAGAAATGGTGCAGATCCTTTGGCTTTTTTGGTTGTTGGCCCAGAAGTCTACACCTGCCCCCCTCTGTTGAAGTAGAGACAATGGGTAGTATGAGAAATTGAGATTTAAAAAGCTGGATAAGAGCACTTAGCAGAGGATGGTTTCGATCCATCGACCTCTGGGTTATGGGCCCAGCACGCTTCCGCTGCGCCACTCTGCTGTTGCTTGCCTTCTAAACTTGCCTTCTAAACTTGCCTTCTAAGCTTGCCACTGCCTGTTTGCTAAGCTTGCAAATATGTTTCATGAGCAAGCAACGAGAGGAAAAATGTCCCGTGTTTTGAGAAGATCTGCAATCAAAACTATTGGAGAATGCGGGCATCGATCCCGCTACTTCTCGCATGCAAAGCGAGCGCTCTACCATTTGAGGTAATTCCCCATTTGTGCCGCTGGGTTGTGGTGCTTGAGACACCACAGGTGGGATTTACACATGTTGGTAAACCGGTTGTATTAAAGCTTTTTTTTTTTTTTTAAAGTATGGATGTCACTCTGCCGTAAGGAAAGGAAGAGTGTGGAGCTTGCGGGGTGCCAGGTGTTGTAAAAGTATAGGTTACCCATAGGTTTTACCATTTTCTAACATGCTAGGAGTCAAGAATTGTGAGGAGGAAAAAAAAAATCCCCAAATCAGGCTAAGAAAGTGGCAATGTAGAAGAAATGGTGCAGATCCTTTGGCTTTTTTGGTTGTTGGCCCAGAAGTCTACACCTGCCCCCCTCTGTTGAAGTAGAGACAATGGGTAGTATGAGAAATTGAGATTTAAAAAGCTGGATAAGAGCACTTAGCAGAGGATGGTTTCGATCCATCGACCTCTGGGTTATGGGCCCAGCACGCTTCCGCTGCGCCACTCTGCTGTTGCGTGCCTTCTAAGCTTGCCTTCTAAGCTTGCCACTGACTGTTTGCTAAGCTTGCAAATATGTTTCATGAGCAAGCAACGAGAGGAAAAATGTCCCGTGTTTTGAGAAGCTCTGCAATCAAAACTATTGGAGAATGCGGGCATCGATCCCGCTACTTCTCGCATGCGAAGCGAGCGCTCCACCATTTGAGCTAATTCCCCATTTGTGCCGCTGGGCTGTGGTGCTTGAGACACTACAGGTGTGATTTACCCATGTTGGTAAACCGGTTGTATTAAAGCTTTTTTTTTTTTTTTTTTAAGTATGGATGTCACTCTGCCGTAAGGAAAGGAAGAGTGTGGAGCTTGCGGGGTGCCAGGTGTTGTAAAAGTATAGGTTACCCATAGGTTTTACCATTTTCTAACATGCTAGGAGTCAAGAATTGTGAGGAGGAAAAAAAAAATCCCCAAATCAGGCTAAGAAAGTGGCAATGTAGAAGAAATGGTGCAGATCCTTTGGCTTTTTTGGTTGTTGGCCCAGAAGTCTACACCTGCCCCCCTCTGTTGAAGTAGAGACAATGGGTAGTATGAGAAATTGAGATTTAAAAAGCTGGATAAGAGCACTTAGCAGAGGATGGTTTCGATCCATCGACCTCTGGGTTATGGGCCCAGCACGCTTCCGCTGCGCCACTCTGCTGTTGCTTGCCATCTAAGCTTGCCTTCTAAGCTTGCCACTGCCTGTTTGCTAAGCTTGCAAATATGTTTCATGAGCAAGCAACGAGAGGAAAAATGTCCCGTGTTTTGAGAAGATCTGCAATCAAAACTATTGGAGAATGCGGGCATCGATCCCGCTACTTCTCGCATGCAAAGCGAGCGCTCTACCATTTGAGCTAATTCCCCATTTATGCCGCCGGGTTGTGGTGCTTGAGACACCACAGGTGTGATTTACCCATGTTGGTAAACCGGTTGCATTAAAGCTTTTTTTTTTTTTTTTTTTTTTAAGTATGGATGTCACTCTGCCGTAAGGAAAGGAAGAGTGTGGAGCTCGCGGGGTGCCAGGTGTTGTAAAAGTATAGGTTACCCATAGGTTTTACCATTTTCTAACATGCTAGGAGTCAAGAATTGTGAGGAGGAAAAAAAAAATCCCCAAATCAGGCTAAGAAAGTGGCAATGTAGAAGAAATGGTGCAGATCCTTTGGCTTTATTGGTTGTTGGCCCAGAAGTCTACACCTGCCCCCCTCTGTTGAAGTAGAGACAATGGGTAGTATGAGAAATTGAGATTTAAAAAGCTGGATAAGAGCACTTAGCAGAGGATGGTTTCGATCCATCGACCTCTGGGTTATGGGCCCAGCACGCTTCCGCTGCGCCACTCTGCTGTTGCTTGCCTTCTAAGCTTGCCTTCTAAGCTTGCCACTGCCTGTTTGCTAAGCTTGCAAATATGTTTCATGAGCAAGCAACGAGAGGAAAAATGTCCCGTGTTTTGAGAAGCTCTGCAATCAAAACTATTGGAGAATGCGGGCATCGATCCCGCTACTTCTCGCATGCGAAGCGAGCGCTCTACCATTTGAGCTAATTCCCCATTTGTGCCGCTGGTCTGTGGTGCTTGAGACACTACAGGTGTGATTTACCCATGTTGGTAAACCGGTTGCATTAAAGCTTTTTTTTTTTTTTTTTTTTTTAAGTATGGATGTCACTCTGCCGTAAGGAAAGGAAGAGTGTGGAGCTTGCGGGGTGCCAGGTGTTGTAAAAGTATAGGTTACCCATAGGTTTTACCATTTTCTAACATGCTAGGAGTCAAGAATTGTGAGGAGGAAAAAAAAAATCCCCAAATCAGGCTAAGAAAGTGGCAATGTAGAAGAAATGGTGCAGATCCTTTGGCTTTTTTGGTTGTTGGCCCAGAAGTCTACACCTGCCCCCCTCTGTTGAAGTAGAGACAATGGGTAGTATGAGAAATTGAGATTTAAAAAGCTGGATAAGAGCACTTAGCAGAGGATGGTTTCGATCCATTGACCTCTGGGTTATGGGCCCAGCACGCTTCCGCTGCGCCACTCTGCTGTTGCTTGCCATCTAAGCTTGCCTTCTAAGCTTGCCACTGCCTGTTTGCTAAGCTTGCAAATATGTTTCATGAGCAAGCAACGAGAGGAAAAATGTCCCGTGTTTTGAGAAGATCTGAATTCAAAAATATTGGAGAATGCGGGCATCGATCCCGCTACTTCTCGCATGCAGAGCGAGCGCTCTACCATTTGAGCTAATTCCCCATTTATGCCGCCGGGTTGTGGTGCTTGAGACACTACAGGTGTGATTTACCCATGTTGGTAAACCGGTTGCATTAAAGCTTTTTTTTTTTTTTTTTTTTTTAAGTATGGATGTCACTCTGCCGTAAGGAAAGGAAGAGTGTGGAGCTTGCGGGGTGCCAGGTGTTGTAAAAGTATAGGTTACCCATAGGTTTTACCATTTTCTAACATGCTAGGAGTCAAGAATTGTGAGGAGGAAAAAAAAAATCCCCAAATCAGGCTAAGAAAGTGGCAATGTAGAAGAAATGGTGCAGATCCTTTGGCTTTTTTGGTTGTTGGCCCAGAAGTCTACACCTGCCCCCCTCTGTTGAAGTAGAGACAATGGGTAGTATGAGAAATTGAGATTTAAAAAGCTGGATAAGAGCACTTAGCAGAGGATGGTTTCGATCCATCGACCTCTGGGTTATGGGCCCAGCACGCTTCCGCTGCGCCACTCTGCTGTTGCGTGCCTTCTAAGCTTGCCTTCTAAGCTTGCCACTGACTGTTTGCTAAGCTTGCAAATATGTTTCATGAGCAAGCAACGAGAGGAAAAATGTCCCGTGTTTTGAGAAGCTCTGCAATCAAAACTATTGGAGAATGCGGGCATCGATCCCGCTACTTCTCGCATGCGAAGCGAGCGCTCTACCATTTGAGCTAATTCCCCATTTGTGCCGCTGGGCTGTGGTGCTTGAGACACTACAGGTGTGATTTACCCATGTTGGTAAACCGGTTGCATTAAAGCTTTTTTTTTTTTTTTTTTTAAGTATGGATGTCACTCTGCCGTAAGGAAAGGAAGAGTGTGGAGCTTGCGGGGTGCCAGGTGTTGTAAAAGTATAGGTTACCCATAGGTTTTACCATTTTCTAACATGCTAGGAGTCAAGAATTGTGAGGAGGAAAAAAAAAATCCCCAAATCAGGCTAAGAAAGTGGCAATGTAGAAGAAATGGTGCAGATCCTTTGGCTTTTTTGGTTGTTGGCCCAGAGGTCTACACCTGCCCCCCTCTGTTGAAGTAGAGACAATGGGTAGTATGAGAAATTGAGATTTAAAAAGCTGGATAAGAGCACTTAGCAGAGGATGGTTTCGATCCATCGACCTCTGGGTTATGGGCCCAGCACGCTTCCGCTGCGCCACTCTGCTGTTGCGTGCCTTCTAAGCTTGCCTTCTAAGCTTGCCACTGACTGTTTGCTAAGCTTGCAAATATGTTTCATGAGCAAGCAACGAGAGGAAAAATGTCCCGTGTTTTGAGAAGATCTGCAATCAAAACTATTGGAGAATGCGGGCATCGATCCCCCTACTTCTCGCATGCGAAGCGAGCGCTCTACCATTTGAGCTAATTCCCCATTTGTGCCGCCGGGTTGTGGTGCTTGAGACACTACAGGTGTGATTTACCCATGTTGGTAAACCGGTTGCATTAAAGCTTTTTTTTTTTTTTTTTTTTTTTAAGTATGGATGTCACTCTGCCGTAAGGAAAGGAAGAGTGTGGAGCTTGCGGGGTGCCAGGTGTTGTAAAAGTATAGGTTACCCATAGGTTTTACCATTTTCTAACATGCTAGGAGTCAAGAATTGTGAGGAGGAAAAAAAAAATCCCCAAATCAGGCTAAGAAAGTGGCAATGTAGAAGAAATGGTGCAGATCCTTTGGCTTTTTTGGTTGTTGGCCCAGAGGTCTACACCTGCCCCCCTCTGTTGAAGTAGAAACAATGGGTAGTATGAGAAATTGAGATTTAAAAAGCTGGATAAGAGCACTTAGCAGAGGATGGTTTCGATCCATCGACCTCTGGGTTATGGGCCCAGCACGCTTCCGCTGCGTCACTCTGCTGTTGCTTGCCTTCTAAGCTTGCCACTGCCTGTTTGCTAAGCTTGCAAATATGTTTCATGAGCAAGCAACGAGAGGAAAAATGTCCCGTGTTTTGAGAAGATCTGCAATCAAAACTATTGGAGAATGCGGGCATCGATCCCGCTACTTCTCGCATGCGAAGCGAGCGCTCCACCATTTGAGCTAATTCCCCATTTGTGCCGCTGGGCTGTGGTGCTTGAGACACTACAGGTGTGATTTACTCATGTTGGTAAACCGGTTGTATTAAAGCTTTTTTTTTTTTTTTTAAGTATGTATGTCACTCTGCCGTAAGGAAAGGAAGAGTGTGGAGCTTGCGGGGTGCCAGGTGTTGTAAAAGTATAGGTTACCCATAGGTTTTACCATTTTCTAACATGCTAGGAGTCAAGAATTGTGAGGAGGAAAAAAAAATCCCCAAATCAGGCTAAGAAAGTGGCAATGTAGAAGAAATGGTGCAGATCCTTTGGCTTTTTTGGTTGTTGGCCCAGAAGTCTACACCTGCCCCCCTCTGTTGAAGTAGAGACAATGGGTAGTATGAGAAATTGAGATTTAAAAAGCTGGATAAGAGCACTTAGCAGAGGATGGTTTCGATCCATCGACCTCTGGGTTATGGGCCCAGCACGCTTCCGCTGCGCCACTCTGCTGTTGCTTGCCTTCTAAGCTTGCCTTCTAAGCTTGCCACTGCCTGTTTGCTAAGCTTGCAAATATGTTTCATGAGCAAGCAACGAGAGGAAAAATGTCCCGTGTTTTGAGAAGATCTGCAATCAAAACTATTGGAGAATGCAGGCATCGATCCCGCTACTTCTCGCATGCGAAGCGAGCGCTCTACCATTTGAGCTAATTCCCCATTTGTGCCGCTGGGCTGTGGTGCTTGAGACACCACAGGTGTGATTTACCCATGTTGGTAAACCGGTTGTATTAAAGCTTTTTTTTTTTTTTTTTTTTTTAAGTATGGATGTCACTCTGCCGTAAGGAAAGGAAGAGTGTGGAGCTTGCGGGGTGCCAGGTGTTGTAAAAGTATAGGTTACCCATAGGTTTTACCATTTTCTAACATGCTAGGAGTCAAGAATTGTGAGGAGGAAAAAAAAAATCCCCAAATCAGGCTAAGAAAGTGGCAATGTAGAAGAAATGGTGCAGATCCTTTGGCTTTTTGGCCCAGAAGTCTACACCTGCCCCCCTCTGTTGAAGTAGAGACAATGGGTAGTATGAGAAATTGAGATTTAAAAAGCTGGATAAGAGCACTTAGCAGAGGATGGTTTCGATCCATCGACCTCTGGGTTATGGGCCCAGCACGCTTCCGCTGCGCCACTCTGCTGTTGCTTGCCTTCTAAGCTTGCCTTCTAAGCTTGCCACTGCCTGTTTGCTAAGCTTGCAAATATGTTTCATGAGCAAGCAACGAGAGGAAAAATGTCCCGTGTTTTGAGAAGATCTGCAATCAAAACTATTGGAGAATGCAGGCATCGATCCCGCTACTTCTCGCATGCGAAGCGAGCGCTCTACCATTTGAGCTAATTCCCCATTTGTGCCGCTGGGCTGTGGTGCTTGAGACACCACAGGTGTGATTTACCCATGTTGGTAAACCGGTTGTATTAAAGCTTTTTTTTTTTTTTTTTTAAGTATGGATGTCACTCTGCCGTAAGGAAAGGAAGAGTGTGGAGCTTGCGGGGTGCCAGGTGTTGTAAAAGTATAGGTTACCCATAGGTTTTACCATTTTCTAACATGCTAGGAGTCAAGAATTGTGAGGAGGAAAAAAAAAATCCCCAAATCAGGCTAAGAAAGTGGCAATGTAGAAGAAATGGTGCAGATCCTTTGGCTTTTTTGGTTGTTGG
>NC_134690.1:542500-545000 GCF_050947455.1 Rhinoderma darwinii | reverse complement strand
GAGCTAATTCCCCATTTGTGCCGCCGGGTTGTGGTGCTTGAGACACCACAGGTGTGATTTACCCATGTTGGTAAACCGGTTGTATTAAAGCTTTTTTTTTTTTTTTTTTAAGTATGGATGTCACTCTGCCGTAAGGAAAGGAAGAGTGTGGAGCTTGCGGGGTGCCAGGTGTTGTAAAAGTATAGGTTACCCATAGGTTTTACCATTTTCTAACATGCTAGGAGTCAAGAATTGTGAGGAGGAAAAAAAAAATCCCCAAATCAGGCTAAGAAAGTGGCAATGTAGAAGAAATGGTGCAGATCCTTTGGCTTTTTTGGTTGTTGGCCCAGAAGTCTACACCTGCCCCCCTCTGTTGAAGTAGAGACAATGGGTAGTATGAGAAATTGAGATTTAAAAAGCTGGATAAGAGCACTTAGCAGAGGATGGTTTCGATCCATCGACCTCTGGGTTATGGGCCCAGCACGCTTCTGCTGCGCCACTCTGCTGTTGCTTGCCTTCTAAGCTTGCCTTCTAAGCTTGCCTTCTAAGCTTGCCACTGCCTGTTTGCTAAGCTTGCAAATATGTTTCATGAGCAAGCAACGAGAGGAAAAATGTCCCGTGTTTTGAGAAGATCTGCAATCAAAACTATTGGAGAATGCGGGCATCGATCCCGCTACTTCTCGCATGCGAAGCGAGCGCTCTACCATTTGAGCTAATTCCCCATTTGTGCCGCTGGGCTGTGGTGCTTGAGACACTACAGGTGTGATTTACCCATGTTGGTAAACGGGTTGTATTAAAGCTTTTTTTTTTTTTTTTTTAAGTATGGATGTCACTCTGCCGTAAGGAAAGGAAGAGTGTGGAGCTTGCGGGGTGCCAGGTGTTGTAAAAGTATAGGTTACCCATAGGTTTTACCATTTTCTAACATGCTAGGAGTCAAGAATTGTGAGGAGGAAAAAAAAAATCCCCAAATCAGGCTAAGAAAGTGGCAATGTAGAAGAAATGGTGCAGATCCTTTGGCTTTTTTGGTTGTTGGCCCAGAAGTCTACACCTGCCCCCCTCTGTTGAAGTAGAGACAATGGGTAGTATGAGAAATTGAGATTTAAAAAGCTGGATAAGAGCACTTAGCAGAGGATGGTTTCGATCCATCGACCTCTGGGTTATGGGCCCAGCACGCTTCTGCTGCGCCACTCTGCTGTTGCTTGCCTTCTAAGCTTGCCTTCTAAGCTTGCCACTGCCTGTTTGCTAAGCTTGCAAATATGTTTCATGAGCAAGCAACGAGAGGAAAAATGTCCCGTGTTTTGAGAAGATCTGCAATCAAAACTATTGGAGAATGCGGGCATCGATCCCGCTACTTCTCGCATGCGAAGCGAGCGCTCTACCATTTGAGCTAATTCCCCATTTGTGCCGCTGGGCTGTGGTGCTTGGCTGTGGTGCTTGAGACACTACAGGTGTGATTTACCCATGTTGGTAAACCGGTTGCATTAAAGCTTTTTTTTTTTTTTTTTTTTAAGTATGGATGTCACTCTGCCGTAAGGAAAGGAAGAGTGTGGAGCTTGCGGGGTGCCAGGTGTTGTAAAAGTATAGGTTACCCATAGGTTTTACCATTTTCTAACATGCTAGGAGTCAAGAATTGTGAGGAGGAAAAAAAAAATCCCCAAATCAGGCTAAGAAAGTGGCAATGTAGAAGAAATGGTGCAGATCCTTTGGCTTTTTTGGTTGTTGGCCCAGAAGTCTACACCTGCCCCCCTCTGTTGAAGTAGAGACAATGGGTAGTATGAGAAATTGAGATTTAAAAAGCTGGATAAGAGCACTTAGCAGAGGATGGTTTTGATCCATCGACCTCTGGGTTATGGGCCCAGCACGCTTCCGCTGCGCCACTCTGCTGTTGCTTGCCTTCTAAGCTTGCCACTGCATGTTTGATAAGCTTGCAAATATGTTTCATGAGCAAGCAACGAGAGGAAAAATGTCCCGTGTTTTGAGAAGATCTGCAATCAAAACTATTGGAGAATGCGGGCATCGATCCCGCTACTTCTCGCATGCGAAGCGAGCGCTCTACCATTTGAGCTAATTCCCCATTTGTGCCGCTGGGCTGTGGTGCTTGAGACACTACAGGTGTGATTTACCCATGTTGGTAAACCGGTTGTATTAAAGCTTTTTTTTTTTTTTTTTTAAGTATGGATGTCACTCTGCCGTAAGGAAAGGAAGAGTGTGGAGCTTGCGGGGTGCCAGGTGTTGTAAAAGTATAGGTTACCCATAGGTTTTACCATTTTCTAACATGCTAGGAGTCAAGAATTGTGAGGAGGAAAAAAAAAATCCCCAAATCAGGCTAAGAAAGTGGCAATGTAGAAGAAATGGTGCAGATCCTTTGGCTTTTTTGGTTGTTGGCCCAGAAGTCTACACCTGCCCCCCTCTGTTGAAGTAGAGACAATGGGTAGTATGAGAAATTGAGATTTAAAAAGCTGGATAAGAGCACTTAGCAGAGGATGGTTTCGATCCATCGACCTCTGGGTTATGGGCCCAG
>NC_134690.1:530000-537500 GCF_050947455.1 Rhinoderma darwinii | reverse complement strand
TAAAGAAAGGAAGAGTGTGGAGCTTGCGGGGTGCCAGGTGTTGTAAAAGTATAGGTTACCCATAGGTTTTACCATTTTCTAACATGCTAGGAGTCAAGAATTGTGAGGAGGAAAAAAAAAATCCCCAAATCAGGCTAAGAAAGTGGCAATGTAGAAGAAATGGTGCAGATCCTTTGGCTTTTTTGGTTGTTGGCCCAGAAGTCTACACCTGCCCCCCTCTGTTGAAGTAGAGACAATGGGTAGTATGAGAAATTGAGATTTAAAAAGCTGGATAAGAGCACTTAGCAGAGGATGGTTTCGATCCATCGACCTCTGGGTTATGGGCCCAGCACGCTTCCGCTGCGCCACTCTGCTGTTGCTTGTCTTCTAAGCTTGCCACTGCCTGTTTGATAAGCTTGCAAATATGTTTCATGAGCAAGCAACGAGAGGAAAAATGTCCCGTGTTTTGAGAAGATCTGCAATCAAAACTATTGGAGAATGCGGGCATCGATCCCGCTACTTCTCGCATGCGAAGCGAGCGCTCTACCATTTGAGCTAATTCCCCATTTGTGCCGCTGGGCTGTGGTGCTTGAGACACTACAGGTGTGATTTACCCATGTTGGTAAACCGGTTGTATTAAAGCTTTTTTTTTTTTTTTTTTAAGTATGGATGTCACTCTGCCGTAAGGAAAGGAAGAGTGTGGAGCTTGCGGGGTGCCAGGTGTTGTAAAAGTATAGGTTACCCATAGGTTTTACCATTTTCTAACATGCTAGGAGTCAAGAATTGTGAGGAGGAAAAAAAAAATCCCCAAATCAGGCTAAGAAAGTGGCAATGTAGAAGAAATGGTGCAGATCCTTTGACTTTTTTGGTTGTTGGCCCAGAAGTCTACACCTGCCCCCCTCTGTTGAAGTAGAGACAATGGGTAGTATGAGAAATTGAGATTTAAAAAGCTGGATAAGAGCACTTAGCAGAGGATGGTTTCGATCCATCGACCTCTGGGTTATGGGCCCAGCACGCTTCCGCTGCGCCACTCTGCTGTTGCTTGCCTTCTAAGCTTGCCTTCTAAGCTTGCCTTCTAAGCTTGCCACTGCCTGTTTGCTAAGCTTGCAAATATGTTTCATGAGCAAGCAACGAGAGGAAAAATGTCCCGTGTTTTGAGAAGATCTGCAATCAAAACTATTGGAGAATGCGGGCATCGATCCCGCTACTTCTCGCATGCGAAGCGAGCGCTCTACCATTTGAGCTAATTCCCCATTTGTGCCGCTGGGCTGTGGTGCTTGAGACACTACAGGTGTGATTTACCCATGTTGGTAAACCGGTTGTATTAAAGCTTTTTTTTTTTTTTTTTTTTTAAGTATGGATGTCACTCTGCCGTAAGGAAAGGAAGAGTGTGGAGCTTGCGGGGTGCCAGGTGTTGTAAAAGTATAGGTTACCCATAGGTTTTACCATTTTCTAACATGCTAGGAGTCAAGAATTGTGAGGAGGAAAAAAAAAATCCCCAAATCAGGCTAAGAAAGTGGCAATGTAGAAGAAATGGTGCAGATCCTTTGGCTTTTTTGGTTGTTGGCCCAGAAGTCTACACCTGCCCCCCTCTGTTGAAGTAGAGACAATGGGTAGTATGAGAAATTGAGATTTAAAAAGCTGGATAAGAGCACTTAGCAGAGGATGGTTTCGATCCATCGACCTCTGGGTTATGTGCCCAGCACGCTTCCGCTGCGCCACTCTGCTGTTGCTTGCCTTCTAAGCTTGCCTTCTAAGCTTGCCTTCTAAGCTTGCCACTGCCTGTTTGCTAAGCTTGCAAATATGTTTCATGAGCAAGCAACGAGAGGAAAAATGCCCCGTGTTTTGAGAAGATCTGCAATCAAAACTATTGGAGAATGCGGGCATCGATCCCGCTACTTCTCGCATGCGAAGCGAGCGCTCTACCATTTGAGCTAATTCCCCATTTGTGCCGCTGGGCTGTGGTGCTTGAGACACTACAGGTGTGATTTACCCATGTTGGTAAACCGGTTGCATTAAAGCTTTTTTTTTTTTTTTTTTTTAAGTATGGATGTCACTCTGCCGTAAGGAAAGGAAGAGTGTGGAGCTTGCGGGGTGCCAGGTGTTGTAAAAGTATAGGTTACCCATAGGTTTTACCATTTTCTAACATGCTAGGAGTCAAGAATTGTGAGGAGGAAAAAAAAAATCCCCAAATCAGGCTAAGAAAGTGGCAATGTAGAAGAAATGGTGCAGATCCTTTGGCTTTTTTGGTTGTTGGCCCAGAAGTCTACACCTGCCCCCCTCTGTTGAAGTAGAGACAATGGGTAGTATGAGAAATTGAGATTTAAAAAGCTGGATAAGAGCACTTAGCAGAGGATGGTTTCGATCCATCGACCTCTGGGTTATGGGCCCAGCACGCTTCCGCTGCGCCACTCTGCTGTTGCTTGCCTTCTAAGCTTGCCTTCTAAGCTTGCCTTCTAAGCTTGCCTTCTAAGCTTGCCACTGCCTGTTTGCTAAGCTTGCAAATATGTTTCATGAGCAAGCAACGAGAGGAAAAATGTCCCGTGTTTTGAGAAGATCTGCAATCAAAACTATTGGAGAATGCGGGCATCGATCCCGCTACTTCTCGCATGCGAAGCGAGCGCTCTACCATTTGAGCTAATTCCCCATTTGTGCCGCTGGGCTGTGGTGCTTGAGACACTACAGGTGTGATTTACCCATGTTGGTAAACCGGTTGCATTAAAGCTTTTTTTTTTTTTTTTTTTTAAGTATGGATGTCACTCTGCCGTAAGGAAAGGAAGAGTGTGGAGCTTGCGGGGTGCCAGGTGTTGTAAAAGTATAGGTTACCCATAGGTTTTACCATTTTCTAACATGCTAGGAGTCAAGAATTGTGAGGAGGAAAAAAAAAATCCCCAAATCAGGCTAAGAAAGTGGCAATGTAGAAGAAATGGTGCAGATCCTTTGGCTTTTTTGGTTGTTGGCCCAGAAGTCTACACCTGCCCCCCTCTGTTGAAGTAGAGACAATGGGTAGTATGAGAAATTGAGATTTAAAAAGCTGGATAAGAGCACTTAGCAGAGGATGGTTTCGATCCATCGACCTCTGGGTTATGGGCCCAGCACGCTTCCGCTGCGCCACTCTGCTGTTGCTTGCCTTCTAAGCTTGCCTTCTAAGCTTGCCTTCTAAGCTTGCCTTCTAAGCTTGCCACTGCCTGTTTGCTAAGCTTGCAAATATGTTTCATGAGCAAGCAACGAGAGGAAAAATGTCCCGTGTTTTGAGAAGATCTGCAATCAAAACTATTGGAGAATGCGGGCATCGATCCCGCTACTTCTCGCATGCGAAGCGAGCGCTCTACCATTTGAGCTAATTCCCCATTTGTGCCGCTGGGCTGTGGTGCTTGAGACACTACAGGTGTGATTTACCCATGTTGGTAAACCGGTTGTATTAAAGCTTTTTTTTTTTTTTTTTTTTAAGTATGGATGTCACTCTGCCGTAAGGAAAGGAAGAGTGTGGAGCTTGCGGGGTGCCAGGTGTTGTAAAAGTATAGGTTACCCATAGGTTTTACCATTTTCTAACATGCTAGGAGTCAAGAATTGTGAGGAGGAAAAAAAAAATCCCCAAATCAGGCTAAGAAAGTGGCAATGTAGAAGAAATGGTGCAGATCCTTTGGCTTTTTTGGTTGTTGGCCCAGAAGTCTACACCTGCCCCCCTCTGTTGAAGTAGAGACAATGGGTAGTATGAGAAATTGAGATTTAAAAAGCTGGATAAGAGCACTTAGCAGAGGATGGTTTCGATCCATCGACCTCTGGGTTATGGGCCCAGCACGCTTCCGCTGCGCCACTCTGCTGTTGCTTGCCTTCTAAGCTTGCCTTCTAAGCTTGCCTTCTAAGCTTGCCACTGCCTGTTTGCTAAGCTTGCAAATATGTTTCATGAGCAAGCAACGAGAGGAAAAATGTCCCGTGTTTTGAGAAGATCTGCAATCAAAACTATTGGAGAATGCGGGCATCGATCCCGCTACTTCTCGCATGCGAAGCGAGCGCTCTACCATTTGAGCTAATTCCCCATTTGTGCCGCTGGGCTGTGGTGCTTGAGACACTACAGGTGTGATTTACCCATGTTGGTAAACCGGTTGCATTAAAGCTTTTTTTTTTTTTTTTTTTTTTAAGTATGGATGTCACTCTGCCGTAAGGAAAGGAAGAGTGTGGAGCTTGCGGGGTGCCAGGTGTTGTAAAAGTATAGGTTACCCATAGGTTTTACCATTTTCTAACATGCTAGGAGTCAAGAATTGTGAGGAGGAAAAAAAAAATCCCCAAATCAGGCTAAGAAAATGGCAATGTAGAAGAAATGGTGCAGATCCTTTGGCTTTTTTGGTTGTTGGCCCAGAAGTCTACACCTGCCCCCCTCTGTTGAAGTAGAGACAATGGGTAGTATGAGAAATTGAGATTTAAAAAGCTGGATAAGAGCACTTAGCAGAGGATGGTTTCGATCCATCGACCTCTGGGTTATGGGCCCAGCACGCTTCCGCTGCGCCACTCTGCTGTTGCTTGCCTTCTAAGCTTGCCTTCTAAGCTTGCCACTGCCTGTTTGCTAAGCTTGCAAATATGTTTCATGAGCAAGCAACGAGAGGAAAAATGTCCCGTGTTTTGAGAAGATCTGCAATCAAAACTATTGGAGAATGCGGGCATCGATCCCGCTACTTCTCGCATGCGAAGCGAGCGCTCTACCATTTGAGCTAATTCCCCATTTGTGCCGCTGGGCTGTGGTGCTTGAGACACTACAGGTGTGATTTACCCATGTTGGTAAACCGGTTGTATTAAAGCTTTTTTTTTTTTTTTTTTAAGTATGGATGTCACTCTGCCGTAAGGAAAGGAAGAGTGTGGAGCTTGCGGGGTGCCAGGTGTTGTAAAAGTATAGGTTACCCATAGGTTTCACCATTTTCTAACATGCTAGGAGTCAAGAATTGTGAGGAGGAAAAAAAAAATCCCCAAATCAGGCTAAGAAAGTGGCAATGTAGAAGAAATGGTGCAGATCCTTTGGCTTTTTTGGTTGTTGGCCCAGAGGTCTACACCTGCCCCCCTCTGTTGAAGTAGAGACAATGGGTAGTATGAGAAATTGAGATTTAAAAAGCTGGATAAGAGCACTTAGCAGAGGATGGTTTCGATCCATCGACCTCTGGGTTATGGGCCCAGCACGCTTCCGCTGCGCCACTCTGCTGTTGCTTGCCTTCTAAGCTTGCCACTGCCTGTTTGATAAGCTTGCAAATATGTTTCATGAGCAAGCAACGAGAGGAAAAATGTCCCGTGTTTTGAGAAGATCTGCAATCAAAACTATTGGAGAATGCGGGCATCGATCCCGCTACTTCTCGCATGCGAAGCGAGCGCTCTACCATTTGAGCTAATTCCCCATTTGTGCCGCTGGGCTGTGGTGCTTGAGACACTACAGGTGTGATTTACCCATGTTGGTAAACCGGTTGCATTAAAGCTTTTTTTTTTTTTTTTTTTTTAAGTATGGATGTCACTCTGCCGTAAGGAAAGGAAGAGTGTGGAGCTTGCGGGGTGCCAGGTGTTGTAAAAGTATAGGTTACCCATAGGTTTTACCATTTTCTAACATGCTAGGAGTCAAGAATTGTGAGGAGGAAAAAAAAAAATCCCCAAATCAGGCTAAGAAAGTGGCAATGTAGAAGAAATGGTGCAGATCCTTTGGCTTTTTTGGTTGTTGGCCCAGAAGTCTACACCTGCCCCCCTCTGTTGAAGTAGAGACAATGGGTAGTATGAGAAATTGAGATTTAAAAAGCTGGATAAGAGCACTTAGCAGAGGATGGTTTCGATCCATCGACCTCTGGGTTATGGGCCCAGCACGCTTCCGCTGCGCCACTCTGCTGTTGCTTGCCTTCTAAGCTTGCCTTCTAAGCTTGCCTTCTAAGCTTGCCACTGCCTGTTTGCTAAGCTTGCAAATATGTTTCATGAGCAAGCAACGAGAGGAAAAATGTCCCGTGTTTTGAGAAGATCTGCAATCAAAACTATTGGAGAATGCGGGCATCGATCCCGCTACTTCTCGCATGCGAAGCGAGCGCTCTACCATTTGAGCTAATTCCCCATTTGTGCCGCTGGGCTGTGGTGCTTGAGACACTACAGGTGTGATTTACCCATGTTGGTAAACCGGTTGCATTAAAGCTTTTTTTTTTTTTTTTTTTTTTAAGTATGGATGTCACTCTGCCGTAAGGAAAGGAAGAGTGTGGAGCTTGCGGGGTGCCAGGTGTTGTAAAAGTATAGGTTACCCATAGGTTTTACCATTTTCTAACATGCTAGGAGTCAAGAATTGTGAGGAGGAAAAAAAAAATCCCCAAATCAGGCTAAGAAAATGGCAATGTAGAAGAAATGGTGCAGATCCTTTGGCTTTTTTGGTTGTTGGCCCAGAAGTCTACACCTGCCCCCCTCTGTTGAAGTAGAGACAATGGGTAGTATGAGAAATTGAGATTTAAAAAGCTGGATAAGAGCACTTAGCAGAGGATGGTTTCGATCCATCGACCTCTGGGTTATGGGCCCAGCACGCTTCCGCTGCGCCACTCTGCTGTTGCTTGCCTTCTAAGCTTGCCTTCTAAGCTTGCCACTGCCTGTTTGCTAAGCTTGCAAATATGTTTCATGAGCAAGCAACGAGAGGAAAAATGTCCCGTGTTTTGAGAAGATCTGCAATCAAAACTATTGGAGAATGCGGGCATCGATCCCGCTACTTCTCGCATGCGAAGCGAGCGCTCTACCATTTGAGCTAATTCCCCATTTGTGCCGCTGGGCTGTGGTGCTTGAGACACTACAGGTGTGATTTACCCATGTTGGTAAACCGGTTGTATTAAAGCTTTTTTTTTTTTTTTTTTAAGTATGGATGTCACTCTGCCGTAAGGAAAGGAAGAGTGTGGAGCTTGCGGGGTGCCAGGTGTTGTAAAAGTATAGGTTACCCATAGGTTTCACCATTTTCTAACATGCTAGGAGTCAAGAATTGTGAGGAGGAAAAAAAAAATCCCCAAATCAGGCTAAGAAAGTGGCAATGTAGAAGAAATGGTGCAGATCCTTTGGCTTTTTTGGTTGTTGGCCCAGAGGTCTACACCTGCCCCCCTCTGTTGAAGTAGAGACAATGGGTAGTATGAGAAATTGAGATTTAAAAAGCTGGATAAGAGCACTTAGCAGAGGATGGTTTCGATCCATCGACCTCTGGGTTATGGGCCCAGCACGCTTCCGCTGCGCCACTCTGCTGTTGCTTGCCTTCTAAGCTTGCCACTGCCTGTTTGATAAGCTTGCAAATATGTTTCATGAGCAAGCAACGAGAGGAAAAATGTCCCGTGTTTTGAGAAGATCTGCAATCAAAACTATTGGAGAATGCGGGCATCGATCCCGCTACTTCTCGCATGCGAAGCGAGCGCTCTACCATTTGAGCTAATTCCCCATTTGTGCCGCTGGGCTGTGGTGCTTGAGACACTACAGGTGTGATTTACCCATGTTGGTAAACCGGTTGCATTAAAGCTTTTTTTTTTTTTTTTTTTTAAGTATGGA